>NC_048597.1:89347757-89647757 GCF_003668045.3 Cricetulus griseus
TCCCCTGCCTGTGTGGGCATTTTGGCTCTGGGTTTCCAAATCCTCTGTTCAGATAGATTTGAACTATACTTGCTGATGAGGCTTGCCTAAGCCTCAGGCTCCCTTGGTTTCCTCTTGCTATAGTCACATCCCATTCATTTGACTTCTACTGGCTTCTGTTTCCCTTGCACTCAGATTTGTGGCCTTGCCCCTGAGCCGGTGGATGGGTATAAAGGACCAAATCAGGAGGCAGATGACACCTAACCCAGTGCTGGAGAAATACTTCCTCAGGATGGGGCAGAGACCTGTGGAGGTGAGCCCCCACATCCTCTTGATGTCTGCATGATGGTTTCCCTAGGACCTGGGAGTAGAAGTCCTTTGTGGCACTTATTGGAGGTTGGAAAGGGACCTCTGACTCATCCATAAGTGCCCCCACCCTACATTCAACCTGAGTCCACAGATTCCCTGACAGAAGCACGAGGCTCTACCCCTCTGTCTCCGGGTATGTGAGGCCCCACCTCTCCCAGCTGTGCTGAGACTAGTAGACTAGTCACATCCTTCTCAGGTTCCCTGGGGTTTGACACCACTTCTGTCCCAACATGAGGCTGCCCTTCCTAGTCTCAGGTTCCTTAGGTCTTGAAGCCCTCATCTTTTCTGAGATGTGAGGCCACACCCCTAATTTCTCTGAGCCATGAGGGTCCACTCCTTTCAGGATTCCTGGGTTATGAAACACCACCCCTTCTGGTCTCCCTAGGACCTGGGGGAAACCTTCCTTTAAAGGTCTTGAGGCTTAAACCTGTTCCTTCTTAAACTTCCTGGGACATGAAGGCCCTGTACCTCCTGGTCTTCCAGAGACTTGAAGGCTCCATCCTTCTCAGGTTCCCCAAGGTTTGAAACTCTGACACTCCCAGCCTTCCTGAGTCATAAGCCCCTGCACCTCTAGGCCTCTTGGGGCTTGAGGCCCTGCTGCTCCCAAGATTCTTGGGACACAAGGTCCTAGCCCTGTAAGGCTTCCCGGGGTATGAATCTCCTCTTAGTGTGGGACATCACTCAACAAACAGATCTGGGATCACAGTCAGAAGAGTAGGTTTCTTCCCTGTTCTGAGGAGGGACACAATGTCTCTGTTCCAGTGGAGTGACTGGAATGCCAGAAGCAGCCCTGTAGCTCTGCTTCTGTACTCATCCTGGCTGGGGTTACCCAATTGGCCTGGTCTGAGCCAGGTTCTGTAGGGTAAAGTGGAAGTGAAGTCTGTGTACCCTGGCTAGGGACAGGGTAGCCTTTTGTTTTTGTTTTGTTTTGTTTTATCAAGACAGGGTTTCTCTGTATAACTCTGGCTGTCCTTGAACTTGCTCTGTAGACCAGGCTGGCCTCTAACTCACAGAGATCAGCTTGCCTCTGACTTCTATGTGCTGGGATTAAAGGTGTGCGCTACCACTGCCTGGCTGGCAGGGTGACTTCTACAGAGCAGAAAGCTAAGTGCCTGCCCGGGGTAGTGGCCTAGTCTGCTTTACTATACTGTTGCTATACTAAATATCAAATGCAAGTTGGAGAAGAAAGGGTTCATTCTGGCTCACACTTTCAGGGAACAGGCCATCACTGAGGAAAGTGAGGGCAGGAAGTGGAACTGACACAGAGGCCACGGAGGAGCATTGCTTACTGGTTTGCTCCCTCTGGCTTGTGCTCAACCGGATTTCTTAGCACAGCTCAGTTCCATCAGTCTAGGGGTGATACCTCTCCCATCAGATAACAATCAAGACAGTTCTCCAAAGACATGTCCACAGCCCAAGCTGATCTGGGTGATATTGAGATGCCCTCTTTCCGGGTGACTCTTGGTGGGTATCAGTTGAACCATAAATTTAACCAGGGGGTAGAGTGAGACTCAGCTCCCCAAGGGGCTGCGGGAAAGCCTGCTTCTCATCTTCATCAATGTTGTCCCCTTTGCTGGGGATGAACCCAGGACTTTGTTCATGTCTGGCAAGTACCACAGCCTCATTCTTGATGCCAGGTTCCACCAGTGACCTGTGTGTTCTACAACTAGGGCCAGTATTCTGGAGCTCTCTCCACCCAACCCTCTTCTCTTTCCTCTCACTACAGTGGATATGCCTCTGTGGGAAAGATCTTGAGCTTCAGGGGAGAGGGCGTGAATCAAAGTGGGACCCGTGCACCTGGGGACAAGGGCAGGAAAACCAGCACCAGGGCTGTGTAACCTTTCTCCCTCATTACCCTCTCCTCAGACCCAGATGGTCCTCCTGGCTGCCCAGTGTGGTCTCACACTGCGACAGACTCAGCGTTGGTTCAGGAGACGTCGGAACCAACAACGGCCTTGCCTGTCCAAGAAATTCTGTGAAGCTAGGTAATTGTGGGGTGCAGGGGAGGTAGTCCATCTGAAAGAAAAGGCCCCACTCCTCCTAGCCTGCCTGGGTGATGAGGCCCCATCCCTCCAAACCTGTCTGGATAATGAAGCCCTGCCTCTCCTAGCCTGTCTGGGTGATGAGACTTTACCCCTCCTAGCTTCCTTGTTACTTGTGGTCCTTCCCTTTCCAGACTCCCTGAGATGTGAGGCCCCACCCTTTTTTAGCCTCCCTGGCAGATGAAGCTCCACCTCTGGGGCCTGGACACTGCTTTTTGGCAGCTGCCTCACTAGCTTCCTCTCCCTCTGCAGCTGGAGGTTTGTCTTCTATCAGTGTTCCTTCGTGGGTGGCATCTCTATCCTCTACCATGTGAGTAAACCAGAGGGTCACCTGTCCCACAAGCTTCTACTGGTGCCTCCTGAAGACCTACTGTGCACTGGGAGCTGGCCATCTGCAATGAATCAATCTGCTGGGAGGCAGAGCTGGAACAAGGGAGGAGAGAGCAGGCCTGAGCTATGGTGGGGGAGTGACCATGCTGCCCTACTTTCTTTTTCTGTTGCTGTAATAGAATCTCCTAACAAAAGCAGCCAAGGGGGAAAGGATTTCTTTTAGCTCATGGTTCGAGGTTACCATCTGTCATAGCAGGGGAAGTAACTGGAGGGAATTGGTTACATCAATAGTGAGAACAGTCAGCAAGAAGTGCATGCATGGTAGGGTTCAGCTCACTCTCTTCCAGTCCAAGGCACACATAATGAGATAGTGCTGCCCACATTCAGGATGGGTCTTTCAATCTCAATTAACCCAAATAAGATCTCTCATGTAGGTGTCTGCACAGACCAACCTAATCTAGATAACCCCTCATTGAGACCACCTTCCCAGGTGATTCTCAATTGGGTCAACTTGGTTAAAACCACTGTCAGACTTAACAGTCAGGAGTTGTGGGCAGAAGGATCATGAATTTGAGGGCAACACGAGCTACATAGTGAGACCCTTGCTTGAAAAATATAAAAGCAGGGCAGAGTGGAGTCAGTAACTAGAAGGCTATGGAAGCTCTGGTAGTTGGGTGTTCAGATCCAGGCGAAGAGGCTGGCTTTTGCCTTCAGAGAGCTTGAGATCCTTTGTTCTTCATAGGAGCCATGGTTTTGGACGGTGGCATTGTGCTGGGAAGATTATCCACAACAGGTGAGTGGCAAGTGGGCTGTGGGGAAACTCAGCTTTTGTGGTCACAGGCAAAAGAGGCGCAGCCTCACTCACTACCTGCCTCTATGATGTTGTCCTGCCCTTCTTAGCTGCTTGCATGATGAGGCTTCTCCCCTCCTTCCTGTCTGAGTGGTAAGGCCTGGCCCTTCACAGCCCTCCTGGGTGCTGAGGGCCCATTCTTTCTAGTAGTCTTGGTACTTGAGACCCTGACTCTCACAACCTCCCTGGAATGTGAGGCCTCATCGTTCTTTAGTGTCCCAGGCAGATATGTCCTTTCCAACTTCCCAGAGACATGACCCCCCTCCACCGCCCCCTAAACTCCTTTGGCTATGATGCTTAGTCTCTTCTGGTCTCCTGGGACTTGAAGCTTTGCTTCAACTTTCTGGACCGTGAAGGCCCACCTCTTGGTGCCTCTCTGGGCCATGAGATCCTGTTCTTTGCCTTTTGAATGTGAAGACTCCTAATTCCGTTTTTGATTCTTCTATAAAGGGAGGACAATAAGACCAGGACCTTCCCCAGACCACTCCAGAGATGGGGAGTGTATGCTTTGCTCACTTACTGGCATTCAAGTGTCCAGGTTTTGGGCAACCTGGGAGAATCTCCATCCAAGTCGCTTCCAGTTAGGAGCCTTTACACGTCATAGCTAATCTTTCCTTATCCTGCGATAGACCCTGAATCTGGCCCTGTACTGGTGGTACCTCGTGGAGCTGGGCTTCTACATTTCACTGCTAATCACTTTGCCCTTTGACATCAAACGCAAGGTGAGTTATGAGCCACAAATCCTGCTAGATGTGTGGGCACCATGGGAGAGATGCTTCCTAATCTCTGGGGAGGGGCTGAAGAGGGATGAACTGGCCTTGACATTGTACCCTGAGATGCCCTTGATATCTGTCAGAAGGTATGGGTTCAAGCAGCCTGATGGATCTCCTGAAAAGGCTTGCTTCCAGGCATGTGGCCCTCTGGCCACAGAGGCTTGTCCCAGGGGTGACCCACTGTCTTCTGCAGGACTTCAAGGAGCAGGTGGTACACCACTTTGTGGCCATGGGGCTGATAGCCTTCTCCTACAGCTCCAACTTGCTGCGCATTGGCTCCGTGGTACTGATGGTGCATGATTCCTCTGACTACCTGCTGGAGGTAGGTTCACCTCTGCATTGCCCTGCCAGGCCTGCTATTTTCCTGGCCATGGAGAGGAGGCCCTGCCACAACTAAGCTATCTGATGTGACTGCCTCTAAACCCTGCCCTTCCCTCTTTAGTTTCCCAGTGACATAAGGCCCTTTCAGTCTTGGTCTCTCTGGGACAGGAATTCCCCATCACTGTCTGACTCATTTGTATATAAGACCCTGCCCCTCTCAGCCTTTCAGGGACTAGAGGCACCATGCCTCAGTCTCCCTGGAGATGGAATATTCTGTCTATGTCTTGTCTCTGCTACTCTTTCATTCTTTGCCCTTCTTAGGTAGTGCTGGAGATAACGGCCTTACCTCAGTTCGTTTGGCCTCACCCCATAGCTTCTTGTCCCCAAGTTGAGGATCCCCTCGTCTGACCGACCACTGTCCACGGATTCTTGGTCCTAAGGCTTTTTCTCTTTGCTGCTCTCCTCAGGCTTGTAAGATGTTCAACTATACCCACTTCCGGCGAGTGAGCAACACTCTCTTCATCATCTTCTCCTTAGTCTTCTTCTACACTCGCCTCATATGCTTCCCCACCCAGTGAGTCCTGAGGGTTAGGGAGATGGGAGGGTGTGTCCAGGAGCCAGGCAGGCCTCCCCCTTGGTGCTGTGCCTCAGGAAACTGCAGGAGGCAGGAAATGGTGTCTCTGGCCCAGAGCACGGCATGTGTGAAGGCTCAGAGGTAAGAGAAGCAGAAACGGAGTGCAGCACTAGTGCAGTGCACTCACTGGACAGGGAGAGAGAGGAGGAGGCTGTCTAAGTGCCCACTCACTAAAATTGTCTAGTAAATATCTTGCGGTATTTGTTGAGCCCCTGGAATGTGTCCGGGGGGGGGGGTGAAGAAATATCAGAGAGAGCAATGCAGATTCCTTCGTCATGGAGATAAACTGATGTCGGGGGAGAGACAGAGGATAGACAGGCAAACAAACAGACCAAGGCACAAGGGAGTGATAGCACTTAAGAGATAATCAAGCTGGTGTCCAGGAAGCAGGCTTGTAGGTAGCTGGCCCTGGATGAGCCCATCTTCAGGGATGTTTTATTGATAGCCTGTTGTACATAGAGAGTGAATGGGGCTCAAGAACCATACTGATCAGAGAGGAAGGTGGTCCAGGTGGAGGGAACAGCATATGCAAAGGCTCCAAGGCTGGACTGTGTTCCAGTGTTGGAAGAATGGAAATGAGTTCATGTGGTTGGAACACAGAGAAGGATAAGGTGAATGCAGGTAGGTGACCAGGGGAAGTCACGAAGGACCCTATGGGATGTTATTTGAAGGGATGTGGAAGCCATGGAGGGCGAGGGCCGAGGGTAGGAAGCTGGGACAGATGGACCAGAGCAGGTAAGAGAAGACCTGAAAGAGACACCATCAGGGCTAGGAGAGACCTCAGCAGGCATCAGGTTCCCAGCTGCTTTGAGCTGGTTTTGAAGGGCTTATGCTCATTTGTAGACACAAGGGAAGCAGATGGCATGGCAGGCTGGGCTTTCTGGAAAGGCCGGGGTGTAAATGTGGGAGTTGCCAGCTTGTGGTAGGTAGGTATTTGCTGCTGGAGGCTGGGCAGTGCCATCTGGGGCTAAGGTATGGATAAAAGTGAATTCCTAGAGTTTTCTGATTTTTGTTGGAGACTGATGGAAAAGGTATGAGAGGTGAAGACTGGAGTTGTAGCAAATTTCAGTGGTAAAGATCTCCTAGAGGAGAGGGAGTCAGAGGGAAGAGAGAGAAGGATGAGGAAAGAAAGAAAGTAAAGGGCAAGGATGGAAGAAAAGATGGTGAAAGTGGAAGGAGGAAAGGAGGAAGGAAAAAGGTGGGAGGAAAGAATAAAGAAGGAAGTGGATGTTGAAGAAGATGGAGTAGGAGAAGGAGCAGGGAGGAGGGGGAAGGGGAGGAAGAGGAAGGGAGATGAGTGCAGAGGAAGAGGAGGCAGTAGGGGCAAAGAGGGGTGGGCATTTGGGCTCCTAGAAGTCACAGGAGCCTCAAGGGGGCGGGGATGAAGTGGCCAGGGACAAAGACTGATGAAGGGTTTTTCTTTTTTTGCATGTGGAATAACAGCAGGGTTGGATTTGACGGTAAAAGGTGTGTAGGAAACAAAGCTATGACCTGGCAAAGCGTTTGACATGGGCAGAGCTTGGGTCAGCTGGCAAGAGGGTAGAGGTGCAGGAAAAGTGGGTTCAGGAACATTGTCTCCGACTGTCATCTGGTGACTCTGTGAGATGAGTAGGTAGGTCTCAGGTTGAGATAGAGAGTTATTGTGTATCTAGGGACAGATCAGTAATCAGAAAGGGTCACCTAGGAGGGCCAGTAGGACACTAGGTACTGCCTTGGAGTTTCTGGTAAGAAAGGCCAGTTGGCAAAGTGGTGTGTTCCACTGACTTAGAATAAGCAGGTCAAGAGAGATACCATCTCAGGATGGGGCACTGGGGAGTTTCAGGAGCACAGATGATCCATGCAAGTTCCTAGAATGGGGAGCCACACAGATTGGTGAAACTCTTTCTTGTTTCCTGCCTTAGGGTCATCTACTCTACTCTGTTTGACTCCATCAAGAACTCGGGCCCCTTCTTCGGCTACTATTACTTTAATATGCTCCTGCTGGTACTGCTGATTCTCAATGTGTACTGGTTCTGTCTCATCATGCGCATGATCTTCGGTTTCCTGAGGAAGGGTCAGGTATGCAGGCCTGGCAGGGTCGGCTCCCAGTGGCCCTCCTTGGCTCAGTGCTCCTTGCTCTGTTCTGAGCTCTGGAACCATCTGTTTTCACAGATGGGAAAGGACATTCGTAGTGATGCAGAAGAATCAGACTCCAGTGATGACGGGGCAGTTCCTGAAGGTCCTCAGCTGAAGAACAGAATGGCTCCAGGGTCTGGGCCAGCCATTGCCAATGGCCCACGGAGCCGGGCAGCTGGGCGCCTGGCCAATGGGCACACCCAGGCTGCCTAGGACTGACATTGAGGGGTTGCCTCCAGCGTTGAGGTTATCCAGATGCTGGGTTGGTGACCTTGGGAGACAGGGAGGCCCTTCCCAAAGTAGGAAGAGGACTGATGATCTGTTTCCAGTACTTCCCTCCTATCCTTTTATCCCTTTGAGCAACTGGACGGAGCCTGGGGGAGCAGTGGACTCTGCATCTGTCCAGAGTCACCGGCAGGCTGTAGCCTGGGGGCTGTGGGGAGCCTTGGCTCCAAGGACCAATAAAACTTCAACAGAGATGGATTCTCTGCCTGAGAGCTTTGGTTCCCTTCCCAGCTCTTCCTCTCCATTACCCAGTTGACAGGATTTCTCACTGCCACATCAGGATTTATGTCCACCCCTACCCACATAGCATCATGGCGTAAAGATACTCCCTGCCCCTCAGTCAGCTCCTACACCATGTTCTCCTCCAGAGTAGCTCCCCAGGACGTTGGTATTAGCTGAGAGCCCCCCCCACTTTTTTTTAAAAAAAGTTCTTTAACTACTACTCATATTTTCATATCCGTCCCCCCATTCCCTTGCCCTCCTATCCACCCATGCTCCCCACACCCCCCCCAACCCATCCCCCAACTCCTCCCCAGGGATAGTGAGGCCCTCTACTAGGGACCGTCAAAGTCTGTCATATCATTTGGGGGAGTGCCTAGGCCCTCCTTGCTGTATCTGGGCTGCAATAGTATCCCTCCATAGGGAGTGGGCTCCCAAAGTCCATTTGTGCTCTAGGGATAAAGGCTGGCTCCACTGTTAGAGGTCACACAGACTGTCTTGGCCTCCTAGCTGGCACCCACATTCAGAGGGCCTGGTTTGGTCCAATGCTGTTTCCTCAGCGTTATGACCAGGGTCTCCATGCTCTCAGTAGGTCAGGTCAATTGTTTCTGCTGGTTTCTGCAGCACCGTCTTGGCCTCTTTCCTCATCCCTCCTCCCTCTGCACAATTGGATTCCAGGTAGTTCAGTGCTTAGCTGTGGGTGCCTGTTTCTGCTTCTAACAGCTACTGGATGAAGGCTCTAGGAATGGTAACTAAGGTAGACACCAATCTCCTTATAGGGGAAGGGCATCAAAGGCATCCTCTCCACCACTGCCTAGATTCTTAGTTGGGGTCATCCCTGTGGATCCCCTAACATTTCCCCTGTGCCAGACCTCTCTAAAAACCTGCTCTGGTTTACAGGAAAGAAGTTATTGCACTTAGATGCAGCTCCTCTGTCTGAGTCACACACCATTCCTGATCCAAGTCAGAAGGTAGAGCAGAAACCCAAGCATGTCCTTGTAGTCCCTTGCTTAAAGCAACCTGCAGCCCCACCCTGGGGTCTTTATGCTCTCGGAACAGTGGAGACACAAGGGTCAGTGTGAGGTCACTGTCTTCAGAAGTGTTATAGGAAAACATCTTCCTCCAAGATACAGTCTGGGCAACCAGTGTCAATTAACTCAGAAATCAAAGCCACTGCATATATTCATGGTTAGACTATGCTGTCTTTGGGAGTATGCAAGAGGGATTGAGTGCCATGGAAGAAAGAAAAGCAGAGAGAATAGGGCCACCTTGGGGGATATCCAAAAATAAATGCTCTGGGGACAAAGAGCAGAGCCTGGCATGGCAACTCATGACTATCATCCAACACCAGGGAGGAAGAAACCAATAGACTGGAAAACACACAAGCCTGGGGTACAAAGCAGGACCCAGTCTCAAACAAACAATGGGAGGGAGTGTCGAGGAACAGGTACCCAGAAGAGAAAACTGGACAAAAATCTGAGATAGGAACAGCTAGAAAAAAAAAAAGATGGAAAAATGCGGAAGAATGAGGGCCAGCTCTGGATGCAGAGTGGGATGGTGAGATGAGACGTGGATTTTGTTTTCTTGGGAGATATGGCAGAAAGGGAGAGAAATATAGCTTCTGTTGAGAGAATAGCAGTTCAAGGGCAACCAAAGTTAAGCAACATAGGTAGAGACTTCATAGAAACTTGTGAAAGAGCCAGGAAGACAAGGTAACAGAAGGAAAGGAAAGGGGTCAAGGGGGGAAGAGACAAAAAGAAGAGTAAGGAAAAAAAGGAAAGGAGAAAGAAAAATGTAGATAGTGCATGGGTGAGAAACCTGGAAAAGAATAGGAAAGGCCATTTGAGAAGGAAGGAAGGAAGAGGAATATTGAAGAGAGAAACAGCTCCAAGAGAACTTGAGGGATGAAAATGGGGTATGGTCACAAGCCTGAAATCACAGTACCATGGATGCTAAGGCAAAAAGATTGTAGGTTTGAACAGAGTCTTTCTCTGTTCTGCCAGCCAGCTCCCAAATCATGACACACAGACTTATGAAAGCTTGGCTGATAGCTTAGGCTTGTTTCTAACTAGTTCTTATAACTTAAATTAACCTGTATCTTTTAATCTACATTCTTTTATGTGGGTCACTCAGTTACCTTTATAATGTGAAGCTCATCCTGCTTGCTCTGCATCTCTGGCATCTCCTCACTGAGTCTGCCCTTCCTTTTCCCAGTGTTCTCTATGTCCTGAAAACCCTGCCTAGCTGTTGACTGTTCAGATTTTTTTTTTTACAATGGATATTTTTCTATTTGAATTAGAAACAAGATTGTTTTACATGACAATCCCAGTTCCCTCTCTCTCCCCTCCTCCCCTACTACCTCCCTATCCCAACTAAAACCCTACCTATCACATATCCTTTCTTCTCCCCTTGGATGGTGAGGCCTTCCATAGGGTGTCATCAGAGTCTATCGTATCCTTGGGATAGGGCCTAGGCCCACCCTTGTGTGTCTTGACTCAGGGAGTATTCCTCTATGTGGAATGGGCTCCCAAAGTCCACACCTATGCTAGGGATAAGTACTGAACTACTACAGGAGGTCTCATAGATTTGCAAGGTTTCCCCACTGAAACCCATGTTCCTGGGGTCTGGATCAGTCCCATGCTGGTATCCCAGCTATCAGTCTGGGAACCAAGAGCTCCCTGATGTTCAGATCAGCTGTTTCTGTGGGTTTCACCAGCCTTGTCTGGACCCCTTTGCTCTTCACTCATCCTTCTCTGCATCTGGGTTCCAGTTCAGTTTGGTGATTAGTTGTGGTTGTCTGCTTCTACTTCCACCAGCTGCTGGATGAGGGCTATTGGGTGGCATATAAGTCAGTCATCAATCTCATTATCAGGGGAGGGCATTTAAGGTAGCCTCTCCTCTGTTGCTTAGATTGTTAGCTGGTGTCATCTTTATAGATCTCCAGACATTTCCCTAGTGCCTGATTTCTCTGTAAACCTAAAATGTGTCGCTCTATTATGGTATCTCCATTCTTGTTATCTTCTATTTTTCCCTTGACTCATTCTGCTCCCTCATGTCCTCTGTACCCCTCCTCTTCTCGCCTTCTCATTTTCCTAGCTCCCTCCCCCCTCTTCCCATGCTCCCAATTTGCTCAGGAGATCTTGACCCTTTCCCCTTCTCCAGGGGACCATGTATGTCTCTCTTAGGGTCCTCCTTGTTTACTAGCTTCTCTGGCAGTGTGGATTGTAGGCTGGTAATCCTTTACTCTATATCTAAAATCCACATATGAGTGAGTACATACCATGTTTGTCTTTTTGTGACTGGGTTACTTGCTCAGAATGGTTTCTTCTAGTTCCATCCATTTTCCTGCAAATTTCAAGATTCCATTGTTTTTTTTTTTTTTCTGCTGAGTAGTACTCCATTGTGTAAATGTACCACATTTTCTCTATCCATTCTTCAGTTGAGGGGCATCTAGGCTGCTTCCAGTTTCTGGCTATTACAAATAGTGCTGCTATGAACATTGTTGAACAGATGTCCTTGTTGTATGAATGTGTTTATTTTGGGTATATGCCTAGGAGTGGAATTGTTGGATCTTGTGGTAGACTCATTCCCATTTTCTTGAAGAGTCGCCATACTGATTTCCAAAGTGGCTGTACAAGTTGGCACTCCCACCAGCAGTGGAGAAGTGTTCCCCTTTCTCCACATCCTCTCCAGCATGAAGTGTCATTGGTGTTTTTTATTTTGGCCATCTGACAGGAGTAAGATGGTATCTCAGAGTTGTTTTGATTTGGATTTCCCTGATGGCTAAGGATGTTGAACACTTTCTTATGTGCCTTTCAGCCATTTTAGATTCCTCTATTGAGAATTGTCTATTTAATTCTGTGCCCCACTTTTAAATTGGATTGTTTGGTGTTTTGGAGACTAGCTCCTTGAGTTATTTGTATATTTTGGAGACAACCCCTCTGTCAGATGTGGGGTTGGTGAATATCTTTTCCCATTCTGTGGGATGCTGTTTTGTCTTACTGACTGTGTCCTTTGCCTTACAGAAGCTTCTCGGTTTCAGGAGGTCCTATTTATCAATTGTTGATCTCAGTGTCTGTGCTACTGGTGAGGGAAGCAGTCTCCTGTACCAATTAATTCAAGGGTATTTCCTACTTTATCTTCTAGTAGGTTCAGTGTGGCTGGGTTTATGTTGAGGTCTTTGATCCATTTTGATTTAAGTTTTGTGCATGGTGATAGACTTGGATCTATCTTCAGTCTTCTACATGCCAGTATCCAGTTATGCCAGCACCATTTGTTGAAGATGTTCTCTTTAGTCCATTGTATAAATCTAGATTGTTTGTCAAAAATCAGGTGACTGTTCAGATTTTTATTAAACTAGAATGATACATATTAACAATGTAAAAAAGATTATTCTACATCATTTCTCCCCTTTTGTCTAAATAGAAAGGAAAGGTTTTAAGTCTAATATAGTAAAGCTATATACAATAAGAACAATTATCAGGTATTATCTAAATAGAAAGGGAAGGTACTAACTTTAACAAATGAAACTATAAAATAAGGATAGTTATCAGGGAAGAATTACATTTACAATGTCCAGTCCATTTGTATTTGGCAAATTTTGAGAAAATACTTCATTATCTATCTTCTCTTGATGAGTCCAAAGTTTTGTATTAATTTATCTTCTATCATAACTAAGGAAAACTATAACTAGTCTTCAATTCCATCAAAGACCCTAGAAGGATATAATATTACCTGAGTAAACAGGAAGGGCAGTGCAAATTGCTTCCAAACCTATAGAAATGACAGACACCTGGCTGCTTGGACAGTTACCCAAGATTCTTTTGCAATGTTGGGGCATCTATCTTCAACATACAGGCCTAGAATATCTGGCAGACTTTTCTATGAAGCAGGAATTTTTAAGTACTGCCCTGCCTTACATTGACAAATTTTCCTTTGTGTTCTGCTTGTCCCGTTTGTACTGGCAGACTTATATTTGAAATAGGAATTTTTGAAGGACTGTCTTGCCTTATCTTGGCAAAGTTCAATAGTCTTTTTCCTTTGTGTCTAGTTTGTACAGCATATTGTCAGCAGTCAAGGCAAGAACAGTTTCTTTGCCCAGTGACTAACCTAGCCACAATGAAAGCAAACTCCATAAGGAATTTCTTCGATTCCCATCATTTTCTCTGAAGTAAATTGGTGCTGCCAGGAGCAGACCTGTCTCACTGTTATGAACAGCCTCAGGTTATTAAACATCTTAAATGTCATATTCTGTAGGTCTTTGACGTCTTTGAAGACCATCTATCTATATTGGTTTAACCTTGAAATTATACCTAATATGACTACAAGTTTGATTATTATAAATGATAAACCACTAACCTGCATTTCTTAGTTATACATTATATTTTCAAATGAGCTGCATAAGAACAATACCCCAAACAAGAGTAGAAATATAATTCAGTAGAACAAAAATAACCTTAAATTTGTATCAATATGCAAAAATACACACCAATGTAAAATATTTGAGACAGTCATTGTTCAAAAGTAGACTCAAAATCCACCTTTTTATTCCATCATGTCTATACTATATCACCCCTGTTCTTTTCAGAAAGAGATCCCTGAATCTCATCTCCTTTGTTTAGCTTTCTTCCTGACCATGACCAGTAACAATTTGTGACCAAACCCATAAATGATGACAAACATCCATAACCCAACAAATGCCCAAAACACCCACCCCACCTCTTGGGAATGTGGGTGTTGTGTTTTCTAGGCTGCTTTCTGTTGTCTGGGGATGCTTTGGTATCTTTCGGGGACCCTGAGATAATTAGGATAATGGTCAAGTTCCAGCTGGAATAGTCTGTGAGGTTGGACCATCTCAGCCAGCAACCTTAAAGCTGTTCTGGATGCAGAACTCTGAGGAAACTGCAACAACGACATTCTAAGAGGCGAGATCACCTGGACCACCCATTTTCATTGGTGTCTGGCCCCCTTGCTCTGAAAACACAAACTTTCAAAGGTAACACACATATCTGCATTAACACAGGTAAGGACTGTGTATTGTACACAAGCCAGCCAGAGATTTTTGTTTGTTTGTTTGAGCAGGTAAAATATATGTCCGTCACCCATCTTGTAGTTATTTTAGGCTTATTTCTTTATGTCTGTAGCCAGGCTTTCAGGGGGTCTTCTATGATCAAATCTGATCTCTATTAAACTTGAAGAAATTCACAGTCTTTTGTTTTCTATGGAAGGAAAAGCACAACCTCTTCCCCAAAGCAAGATTTTTTTGAGTTCCATTTTAAAGTTAAGACATTCTTAAAGTTTCTAAACTGGTTTATTTTAGCAGTCCCTTTCACAATTCTGTGTCTTCCAGAAGCTGCTCATTTGCTTATCAGCAATCAAAAGGTTCAAAGACAGCACAATCACACACAGGATCCAGACTTCCTGTGTATTTCCCATCTCTATATGGCTTATTCTTTTTAAAATGACTTCATTCTTTCTTTAAAGACTATTATTTTAAACTATTAATTATTGTTTATACCCTTTTTCTTTTTTTCTTATGCCTACACACCTTGTTAAACACACTGTATCTTATTTAGAGGTTTTTTCCCCCATATGAACCTGTTCTTACTGTGTATCTGTAACCTTTTCTGTCTGCATGAGCAAAATCTTAAATTCAGGTTAGCTCATGGTGTGCTTGTAGCTGGTTCTACCCCAACTCTGTTCCCTGAGAGGCTAGCCTCATGGTGGAGGTCCTGGCTGGAGCCATGTTTACTGCCCCAGCTCTGGGAAGTTTCTGGGTCCATGCTGCTGTAGGCATTTCTACCTAGTCTCATGCCACCGAGTAGTGTGCTGTTCACTGCTCATGAACCGCATTCCAGTGTTCAGTAGCAGAGCCTATTAAAAGAGCCATGCCTCTGTATGACACTAGCACTGAACCTATCTGAGAGACTATGGTCACCAAGAAGCTGTGCTTGACTCCACATTCAGAACTCGCATTTTTTAAAAAGCTTTTTAGGCCTAATGTGGATATACATGGTCCCACACTGGGTGTCATATGTTGTGAGTCTTTGTCTGTCTAGCCAGCCAGATCCCATATCATGACACAAAGACTTCTTATTAGTTATAGAAGCTTGGACAGTAGCTTAGGCTTGTTTCTAACTAGTTCTTATAACTTAAATTAACTCAAAAATTTTAAATCTATGTTCTTTTACATGACCCATTTACCTTTACTTTGTGAAGCACATGCTGCTTGCTCTGAGTCCCTGGTGACTCCTCATCTTCTTCCCAGTGTTCTCTATGTCCTAAAAATTCCGCCTAGCTATTGACCATTCAGCTTTTTATCAAACCAATCAGAGTGACATATTAACAGTGTATAAAAAGATTATTCTACAACAGTTTGAGGCCAGTCTGGGATGGAGAACCAACCATGAAAAGCAACAACAACAAAAAGCTCAGAGTGGACATGCATGGAGGTACATGGGCACAATGGGGCTTCTGGAGCTGTAAAGAATAAATCATGTTAGTTTCAGGAAAACGGATGCAACTGGAAACCATGTTTGGTGAAATAAGCCATACTCAGAAAGACAGATACTGAATGTTTTCTTTTATGCCAAACTTAGATTTTAAATTATCAACATTTGTGTATGTGTGTGTATGTATTTGCATTTGTATGTTTGTAGGTCATGAAAATATAAGGACTCATAAGAGAGGAGGAAGCAATCTTCAGAGAGATGAAGAATGTAATACATGTGACATGGAAACAGAAGGGGCAAGAGAACCAACCAGGAGGGGACCACATGGGGGAGGGGCACAGGAAGAGTGAATGAATGAGAACAAAATATAATTACTCATGTGTATGAAAATGCTACATTCATACTTGTTACCTTTTTATTTGTTTTTTCCCATTGTTCTATTTTTTTTCATTTTACATACCAACCCCAGTTCCTCCTCCCTCTCCTTCTCCTGCTCCCCACCTTTTCCTTCCCACCCCCATTCATTCCTCAGAGGGGGTAAGGCCTTCCCTGGGGAGTCTGGCATACAAAGTTGAGGCAGGATCCTCCCCTTGTATCAAGTCTGAGCAAGGTAGTCCACCATAGGGGATGGGCTCCGAAAAGCCAGTTCATGTACCTAGTATAGGTCTTGGTCCTACTGCCAGGGTCCCCCCACAACAGATGAAACCACATAACTGTCACCCACATTTGGAGGGCCTGGTTTAGTCTCATGCAGGTTCCCTAGCTGTCAGTCCATAGTCTATGAGCTCCCACTAGCTTGGGTCAGTTGTCTCTGTGGTTTTCCCCATCATGCTCTTGACCCCTGTTGTTCATCTGATCTCTTCTTCCTCTCTTCAAATGAACTCCAGAAGCTCAGCCCCATGCTTGGCTTTGGTAAAACCCAATACTTTTTATGTAAATTTAGAAAAAAAACCAGGACCAATAAACCTAAAACACACACTGATCTTAGTAATAACCATAGTACAGAGTAATGCTGGAGTCTTAAAATGGGATTAGTAGTTTCGATATTAACCTCCATTTGTCAGCTTGATGAGATATAGTTGCCTGCAAGGTGGGCCTCTTGGCATACCTATAAGGAAGTATTTTGATTAGGTTAATTGAAGTGAGAAGACCTGCCCACTGTGGGTAGAATCATTCCCCGCTAAGAAGAATGTATATAGCCAAATACGATGGCTAATATTGATCAGATGGAATATTCTGTAGGTATATGCTAAGTCCATCTAACCTATGATATAATTTAACTCTGGTGCATCTTTGTAGACTTTTAGTTTGGATGACCTATTTATGAGGACCTATTTTCATCTGTCTTGCTGCCTTTTTCCTCTGTCTTAATGGTTTTCTCTATACCATTGATTGATGATATTATTGAATTAATCTGCCTGTGAAGATCCTTTTGAGGTCACTTTTTTTTTTGCAATAAAACTTCTGAAATGTTTGATAGTTTACCTATTTCAGAATGTTGAGTTCACTGGTTGAGTTATGCTCTTTTAGGGAAATTATATTGACTTCCTTTTTTATGGTTCTTGTATTTGTGTTGTAGCCTGCACATCTGCTAGTTTCTATGTCTCTCCTGGATTTTGGAGAGGTGGCAGTGTTGGTGAATTTCAGCAGCAGCTTAGACTATAGGGAAAGTAAGCACTACAAGTTAGCTAATCTCTTTGCCAGTCTCTAAGGTCTAAAACCTTAGAAAGTTGACCCCACACCTCATCTTTTTTCCTTTGTGAGTTTTGTTACATGTTTAGTAGGAATTTTTTTTTACCGCTGTAGTAAACAGTGTAGACGTTACTAACAAATTTAAATGTAGAACTACCAATCAATCTAACATACCACTCATAGGTATATAGACCCAGAAGACACCTGAAGAGACATCTGCACATCCGTGATTATTGCTGTACTTGCATGGTAGCTAAGAAAGGAAGCATGAAGATATCCATCAACAGATGAATAGATAAAGTAAATGTGGAATGTGTTCACAGTGGCATTTGTTCAGCCTTAAAGAAGAATAAAGTCATGACATTTAAAAGGAAAATTTTGGAACTGGAAAATTTTAAATTTGGTGACTTAAGCCATGGTCATATGTTAAGTACCATAGGGGGCTGGCATTCTCTCTTTTGCCTCAACCTGAAAGAAGAAAGTAGCCAAGAGAGGGGAGAAAGTAAGGGAGGTGCAAAAGGGCATGAGTAAAGAAACACATGGATGGATGTAGAACTGAGGATTGTTTTAAGATAAAGAGGAAACAAAGAGGTAGAGGATCCGGATGGGGTAAGGGATGAATAAGACCAAAATACATGTATGAAAATGTAATAATGAAATTTCCTTCATGTACTAACTTGAAAATTAATAAAAAATGTATTAAGCCTTGTACCTATAATGTATTTTGTCCCTGAGACCCTGAATAGAGTTCCTTTGTGGCCTTAACAAAATGATGTAGCACTTGGGGGCAAAGATGCACCCTAGAAGCCCTGCACTGGATGCTAAGATGGAGAAGACCTCCACAGCCACCATGACCTTCCCTTTGGTGCTGTGGTAGACAGGGAGGAAGGTGACCCAGACACTGCAGAAGACCAGCATGCTGAATGTCAGGAACTTGGCTTCATTGAAGGTGTCAGGCAGGTTCCTGGCCAGGAAAGCCACAATGAAGCTTCCCAAGGCCAGGGCTCCCAGATATCCCAGCATACAGTAGAAAGCAGTGACCGAGCCCTTGTTGCACAGGACGATAATGTGTTCGTGTTCAGAGAGTGCATCTGTGTCGATGAAGGGGGGAGATTTCCCCAGCCAGACCCCACACAGGATAATTTGGATCAAGGTGCAGATGGGAACAATGAAGTTAGGTGCCCGTGTTACCAACAACCACCTGATTCTTCTTCCAGGAGCAGTGACCTTATAAGCCAGAACCACAGTAATAGTTTTGGCCAAGACAGTGGAAACAGCTACAGTGAACAGAACTCCAAATGTGGTCTGCTGTAGGATGCAAGTGGCTGTATTGGGATGGCCAATGAAGAGAAAAGAGCAGAGAAAACAGAAGTTAAGGGTGATGAGCAGGATGTAGCTGAGAGTGCGGTTATTTGCCTTTACAATGGGAGTGTCTTGTTTCTTCACAAAGATCCCAAGAACCAGAGCTGACAGTGCAGAGAAGCACAAGGCCGTGCATGACAGACCTATCCCCAGGGGGTCATCATAATCTAGGAAGGCCATAGATTTTTCGAGGCAATGGTTTCGCTCTGTGTTGACGTATTGATGATCTGGACACTTCACACACTGATCCATATCTGGTGAAAACATGTATGATATTTCACATTCATTATTTTTCTTTTGTCCACTCCACTCTCTCATTTGAGTAGGTGAGCCTAGTAGCCCTCCTTTGTTACTTCAGACATCAAATGAAAGAATGCAATGTGGGGTAATGTGACTACTGCCATTGCCTGCGTGGTGACATGAACAAAGCTACAGTTTCTCCTAATTCAATTGTGTGTTGTTTTGAAGATTCTGGTATCATTTCCCCCTTTCCAGAAACTTCCATACCTACTTCCACTATACGGCTTCAATCTGGTCACAATATTGCCTTCATATGAAATATTTCCTGGGCTGGGGAAGCTGATTCAGGGGGTAAACGACTTTCTGCTCAAGCCTCATAGCTTGAGTTTGGATTCCCAGGACCCACATAAAAGCTGAATGCAGCAGCACAAGCATCTGTAACCCATGTGCACCTCTGTAGTAAGATGAGAGACAGACAATCCTTCCAGGAGCTCCTGGGGCATCTAGCCTGGCTGATGCATCTGTGAAGAGATGTGGTCTCAAGCAAAAAGAAAGAGGAATGACTGGCTCTCCAATGCCATCTGTGCATGCACACCCACTTGCACGCGCGTGCGCACACACACACATACATACACACACACACACACACACACACACACACACACACACACACACACACACACAAGCAGTATTCTCAGATATGGTGTTCAAATGTGAACTGACTTCCCTAGTTGCTTTTCTTCCATCTGAAGGAACTTAAATAAGTAAGGATTGCATTCTAACAGTTTGTCACATGGTGGCACGTATCTGTAGTCCTTGCAATTGGGAGGTGGAGTCAGGAGAAATAAGAGTACAAGGCCAGACTCAGCTATTTGGCAAGTTAGGGAACAGCCTCTGGAAAACAACAAAAAAGGGGACTGTTTAAAGGTGTTAACATGAAAACTGTGGGAAAGAACTCACTTCATCTATAGACATTGTATTCTTCTTGTAAAGATTAACCTTTACTAAGGAAAACTTTAAAATTTAATTATTTGTAAGTGTGCATGTGTGTGGGCTTGTGCACATGATTGTAGGTGGCCTTCGGCACCCTGGAGTTGGAGTTATGGGTGGTTGTGAGCCACTGGATGTGGTTGCTGAGAACTGAATTCAGGTCTGCAGGAGCAGCAAGTGTTCTTAACTGCTGAGCTCTTGCTCCAGTCCCTAGGTAGTGGGCTCTTGATGATTTAATTGTGTATTGTTTGGGCAGTTGTTAATTTTATTTTCTTTCTGCTTGTCAACTCACCTAGAATTTCAAATATGTGAATGTGAAATTATTTATATCACATGTCATATTATTAAAATTTCAATGACTCCATTTCCAGTATTAATATTTTTTTCAGTTTTTCTCCTTATGGTTAGTTAAAAAATTTTAAGTTTTAATTTATTTTATTTTAAGTTGTCTGGGTGTTTTGCTGGATGTATGTTTGTGGACCACGTGTTTGCAGTATCCACAGGAGTCTGAAGAGACAGAGAGATGAACTAGAGTTACACATTGTGAGAGTCCACATGGGATCTGGGAACTGAACCTGGGTTCTTTGGAAGAGCAGCCAGTGCTCTTAACCACTGATTCATCTTTCCTACCACAAAATTTAGTTTTTAGTGTTCTCATTTTTCATTACCTTCTCTTTTCCTGAAGATGTTCTTTTGTTAATAATCTCTTCTACTTTACTTTTGTTGTATTCAATTTTGTTTTTTTTCTAGTTTTAGATGAAACTTTTTAAACAAATTTTTATTTAATTTAGAAACAATCTTATTTTACATATCAATCCAAGTTCCTTTTCCCTCCCATTCTCCCATGTCCCCCACCGAGCCCTGCCTTGCATCCCTCATCCACTCCTCAGGGAGCGTGAGGCCTTCCATAGGGGGCCATAAAAGTCTGTCACATCATTTGTGGCAGGGCCTAGGCCCTCCCCTGTGTATCTAGGCTGAGAGAGTATCCCTCCATGGGGGAATGGGCTCCCAAAGTCCATTTGTGCACTAGGGATAATGCTGGTTCCACTACCAGAGGCTCCAAAGACTGCCCAGGTTCAGGGGACCTGGTTTGGTCCTACGCTGGTTCCCCAGCTGCCAGACTGGGGTCCATCAGCTCCCATTTGCTCAGGTCAGCTGTTTCTGTGGGTTTCCCCAGCACAGTCTTGACCCCTTTGCTCATCCCTCCTCCCTCTCTACAACTGGATTCCAGGAGTTCGGCTCAGTGCTTAGCTGTGAATCTCTGCTTCTGCTTCCATCAGCTACTGGATGAAGGCTCTAGGATGGCATTTAAGGTAGTCATAAATCTCATTATAAGGGAAGGGCATTTAAGGTAGCCTCTCTACTATTGCTTAGATTCTTAGTTGGGTTCATTCTGGTGGATCTCTGGACATTTCCCTAGTGACAGATTTCTCTTTAAACTTGTAATAGCTCTGAAGTTCTAATAATCAAAGTTTCATTATAGATAAAACTTTTATTTGTAGAACTAAAGCTTTTCTTTACTAAACACAATAAAAACATGTATGCCATGGGGATACACTATTTGTCTTATAGATTTCTTTCCAAAGATAATTTTATCTTCATCCTTATTTAAGGATGTGATATTTTTAATCCTGAAGTCTTTATAATGTGTGTTTTGTCTCTCATTTTAATTGTGTATATCTGTATCTGTGTGTACATGCATATTTGTGGGTGTGCAGGCATATGTGTGTGCATGGATGTGTATATATGCTTGTGTGTGTACATGTGGCAGTCAGAGGTCAACCTCAGATGCATTCCTCATGAATCCTTTATCTTGTTTTATAATATGGTCTTTCTGGGGCTTGCTGATTAGGCTAGGCTGGCTGGTAAGGGAGTGCCAGGGGTTTGCCTATTTCTGCCTCCCTAGTGCTGGAATTTCAGGCACAGGCCATCACCACACCTGGCTTTTTATGTGATTGTTTGGGATCTACTTAAGTCCTCATGTTTATGGGTAAGTACCTTACTTCCTGAGCCATATCCCCAACCTTATTCTCTCTTCTTTAGCCTATGGCTTGGTGAAAAGATATTAAATATTAGATTTACATGGATTCAAACAACTCCAACATAAACCACTGAGCAAAATGTTAAGGAAGGGGGGTTATCATGTCTGCCTTCACTCTAGGTTAAAAAACAAAAGATAAAAGGTAACTCTCTAGAAACAACCACAGCAAAACAAAGTTTTGGATGGTACATCTATATCGTATCCACTCCTCCCAAAGCTAGAGAACATCTTGGAAGAGGAGGTGGAAAGACTGTAAGAGTAAAAGGGTGAGGAGGATCATTGCAAGACTATCTTCTGGACAGGACATGGCAATTGCACCCATGGACTCACAGCAATGGTGGTTGCCTGCATAAGATGTGCATATGATCAAGACAGCTAACATTCTAGCATGGAGAGGGGAGGGGCTTATTAGCTCCCACCCCTAGCTGAGCTACTGGCAGTTGATGGCTTTTTGGGAGGGGAAGGAAAATAAGTTTCTTTCAGGGTTGCAGTCCCTGGTAGGTCAACCATGTTCTAGTAGGTGAGTATTTGGGTAGCAATAATTGGATTCAGTGAGTTATAAAAACAAACAAATAATTAAGAGGACATGAAGTTGAGAGGAGGGTGTGGGGGGAGCCATGTATAAAATCACTAGAGGACAAATTTAAAGGTTTTTGGATGGCAGGTCCTAGAAGCAGATTCTTGGAAACAATTCTAATATTCTGTTTGAAACAGTTGCTGAGAAGAGGAATGGTGCCAGTTGGGTCAAGTTACTTATGAAATTGAGACAACGAGGGAGCAGATCATAGACAAAATCCACCGATGGGGTGCTGTGAATTATGCTCATTGTTAAATAAAATCTGACTGGCCAATGGCTGGGCAGGAAGAAGTTGAGTGAGAGAGCCAGACTAGGAGAATTCTGGGAAGAGGAAGCGAGGAGTCAGAGAGTTGCTGGCAAATGCAGGGAAGCAAGATGAGAGAGCTGCACTGAGAAAAGGCACCAAGCCATGAGGCTAAACATTAATGAGAATGGTGGGTTAATTTAAGTGTAAGAGTTAGCTGGTAACAAGTGTGAGCTGAGCATTTATAAGTAATGTAAGCCTCTGTGTGGTAATTTGGGAAGCAGCTGCTGGGTATTTGGGACCGAGCAGTTCTGGGAGAGGAAACATCCATTTACATGGGGGCTGGAAAAATGGCTCAGTCAGTAGAAATATTTGTCATGTAATTCAATTCCCAGAACCCAAATAAAAGTCCAATTGCAACTCCAAGCACCTGTAATCCCAGAACTGATTTGGCAGAGACAGGCAGTTCTCTGGGGAATGCTAGTTAGCTAATCTAGTCAAACTGGCAAGCTCCAGGTTCAGTGAGAGATCATGTCTCATAAAAAGGAGGTGGAGAGTGATTGAGGAAAATACCAACATTGGCCTCTAGCTTCTATACAGATGAGTACACTCACCCACACAAGTACACATATATTTGCACACACATGTACACACACATGAACACACAAACACACACAAGCAACAGCAGCACCATCACCACTGTGCTTAGGAAAGTAGAAAACTTGGCTCTCCTCTGTCTCTAAAGTCTATCTCATGTACTAAGAAAGCAAGGGTCCACAGAACAGCTACAGAAACTGACCTGAACTCTACTAGTTCAGTGTATACCACCACACTCACATAAAGTCTGAAGGGTACCTGTGGGGATGCAGTCTGAGCTTTGATAAAACACCTGGTGGCTGGTCTAGCAATATTATTTAGTGGGGAAAGGCACTTGCTTTGCAAGCCTGACAACTTGAATTTGATTTCTAGAACCTGCAAAAAGGTGAAAGGAGGGGACTGATATCCCAAAGTTGCCTTCTGGTTTCCACATGCATGCCATGTGTGTTGTGGTGCTTTGACTAAGAATGGTCCTCAAAGGTCATACACATTTGGATACTTAGATGTCAGAGAGTGACACTACTTGGGAAGGATTAGGAGGTGTGTTAGAGAAAGTGTGTCATTGGGGGTAGGCACTGACATTTCAAAAGTGGTCCAACCCAGGCCAAGTGGCTCTCTCCCAGCTGCCTGCAGATCCAGATGTATAACTCTCAGCTACTCTTCCAGCGCCATGTCTGCCTGCATGCCACACTGTTTCCTGCCATAATGAAAATAGACTGAACCTCTGAACCAATAAGCAAATCTCAATTAAATGTTTCCTTTTATAAGAGCTGCTGTGGTTTTGGTGTTGATTCACAGAATCAGAACAATGACCAAGACAGAATCTGATACCAGGAGTGGGGTGTTGCTGTGACAGTATTGACCATGGTTGTTGGAGGAATGTGGAAGAATTTGCAACTTCAGACTAGAAAAGTGGTTGGATGATTTAAGTGAGGCTTAATGGGTCATTCTAATTGGAAAATGGAAGATAGTGGTGCTGTGACCAATGTACATTTGATGGCCTGTCTCAAGAGGTTTCAGAGGAGGAGAATATTAGTAAATAACCTAGAGATTGTTCTTGTGGTATTTTGGAGAAGAATGTGGCTACTTTCTGTTTTTGTCCAAAAATCTGCCTGATACTAAATTGAAGAGTTTTGGTTTAATGGCACTGGCAGAGGAGATTTCAAGACAACCTAGTATTGACTGTGCTACATGGTTAGTGATAGTCACTCTTACACAGATCGATAATGAAAAGTAGCAAGTTGAATAAGGAAAACTACAAAATGTACAGTTTGAGGAGAAAAGGAGCACCAGAAAATGTAATAGAGCTCAGTCCAGTGTTCAAGGAGATTGTGGTGTTTTTAATAAAAATGTCCTCCCCATAGGCCCATAAGGAGTGATACTATTAGGAGGTGTGGCCTTGTTGGAGTAGGTATGGCCTGACTGGAGAAAGTGTGCCACTAGAGGGTGGACTTTGAGGTCTCACTGTGTCACTCAGTCCTTTTTCTGCTTTGTGTAAATCCAGATGTAGAATTCTTAGCTATGTCTCTAGTATTATGTATACCTCGGTGCCACCATGTTTTCTAACATAATGACAGTAGACTAAGCCTCTGAGCTGTAAGCCAGCCCCAATCGAATGTTTTCCTTTATAAGAGTTGTCATGGTCATTGCTTCTCTTCACAGCTGTAGAAGCCTGAATGATGCCTCTAAAAATAAAAATAAAAATTCTTGCTATGTCTTTCTTTTTTTAAAAAAATATTTCTATTATCTTAACATATATGTAAGGAGTGTATGTTTGCATATGGGCATATGCGTATGAGTGCAGGAGCCTATGAAAGCCAGTGGCATTGGATCCCAAGGAACTGGACTATTATGGATAGTTGTGAACCACCTGATGTGAGTTCTAGGAACTGAATTCTGTCCTCTGAAAGAGCAAGCAAATGTTCTTATCTATAGAGCCTCATTTAAAGACACTTGTTTAATGATTTACATTTTAAATTACCGTATAATTATACTGCTTATCCCCTTCCCTTTCTTCCCTCCAGTCCCTCCCTCCCACGTTCTTGCTCCCAACTACCCCCATGTTTCCACACTCTCAAACTGATAGCTTCTTTCCCTCATCAATCACACACACACACACACACACACACACACACACACACACACGTACATATTCACAGACACATATACAAATGCAACTTGCCAAGTCCATTTTTCTTGTCTGTGTACATGGTTTCAGGGCTGTCCATTTTGTATTAGACAGGCAATCATGGGTCTCATCCTCAGGAAGAGGCTAATTCTCCCTTTCTGCAGTCACCAGTTGCCTTGCCAGCAGTTTTTGGTTTGGGGTGGGACCCCATAATAATTCACCCTTCCGAGTTAGTATATATGTTGATATTGTCATTACCCAATGGCTTGTATATGAAGCCATTTAAAAACTCTTTCAAAGACATGTCTCACCATGTTGCCCATGCTAGTTTTGAACTAATGGTCTGAAATCATCCTTCTACCTTTGCCTTCTGATCCCCTGAGTTTACATCATACTCCATCATGTATCCCTTGGGATTTCAGTACTAAGAGAATTGAGAATGTGTCGTACTTTGTCATTTCTACTTATCTTTACAATACTAGATTCCATTAATCTTGTAATTTCTATAATGTTTATCAACTATTAGTATTCAGTAACTGATGAGTGTCTTTTATTTCATTTTTAAAGGTGTAAAGAACTTCAGGAAAGAGGAAATATAGTGGAAAAGAAGCAGAGAGTCCTCTTACACTTTCCAACAAGATGGAAGTGAAACAACATTGGCTGGGTAGATGCTAACAGGGATCTACATGAAAGCTCTAGGATTCAACAATTAAGTTCCAGCCTAGTGCAACCCAGAGATTTTACATAGTGAAATGGTCATAAAAATAGCACCTGGCACCCATATTATGACAATATTGCTGCAGGAGTGGGTTATGGGAGGGAGGAGAGAGAGAGAGAGAGAGAGAGAGAGAGAGAGAGAGAGAGAGAGAGAGAGAGAGAGAGAGAGAGAGAGAGAGAGAGAGAGAGGGAGAGAGAGAGATAAAGTGCACTCTATTGGCATAGAATCTAATAACCACTCAAGACCTGTCAATCAGGGTCATTTAGAAGAAGAGGCCTCTGTTTTACGCTGCAGATTCTCAATGTGCCATACGAGATGCTGGCTGAGAAAGGTCCTATTGTCTGAGCTTTTCTGGGGTCAGAAACATCTGCCTTTTCTTATTTCTGGAATTGTCAGTGAGTGGTCACTCGTGTGGCAGTCTTGGTTCTGGGGCACACCTCTGGCATAAACCTGTTAAGAGTTCTGTACTGTGGGGAGTTCAGACTTACAGAATGAGGTGAAAGATGCTTCCTCTGAAAATGGGTTAAACCTTTCTGAGTGGGTGGGTGGGGTCGAGGGCTGCCTATGTGTTAAGCTGGGAGTCAAATGTGAGGGCTCCAGGAATTCAGTTGGCAGATCATGTTTGTTCTTCTTCCCTCTCCCAGCACCGATCTTGAAAGACCTGTCACCCCTTGCCCATATTCAGACATACCCCATAGAAGAACATTGCCCTGACTCCAGGGTGGTGAAAAATTTAGAGATAATCTTTGTCTGGTTAATTTCAAATCCCCCATCAGCTCCTTTCAGTTTGTAAACAAGCAGAGAGGAATTTCTACCACATACAGGTTCAAACTACATCAGCTAACTACCGTTTGTGTACCCAGACTTGAAAGAGCGTGTGTGAATGTGAGTGTGAAATAGGCTAGTCATTCCGTGTGTGTTGCACACAACCTCAGAAGACATATAGGGCATCACTGATGAACATAGCTGCAGCCCTCTTAGCCCCGTGATAGCATTTAGAAACATCAGTGTGAAGGAAATGTATTTGTTATTAAAATTACTTTTGAAACAGTTCTCGGGATGTAGCCCTGGCTGTCCTGGAACCGGTTCTGTAGAACAGGCTGGTTGTAAACTCACAGAGATCAGCCTGCCTTTGCCTCTGCCTCTGCCTCTCTGCCTCTCTCTGCCTCTCTGCCTCTCTCTGCCTCTCTTCCTCTCTCTGCCTCTCTGCCTCTCTGCCTCTCTGCCTCTCTGCCTCTCTGCCTCTCTCTGCCTCTCTGCCTCTCTCTGCCTCTCTGCCTCTCTCTGCCTCTCTGCCTCTGCCTCTTGTGTGCACAAGGTGCACAGCACTACACTTTACTTAACATTCTTTTTCTTATTAGCAAACATCTCGGGTGAGGGGGATGGCTTAGTGTGGGAAGTGTTTGAGGTGCAAATGTGAGAATCTGAGTCCAGATGCCCAGAAGCCCAAAGGAAAAAAAAAGGCGATCAATTAGAGGTAGAGAATTTCTTCTCCATAAAACTCACACTTACCCGTCTCATTGGAAATCTCATTCTCTGGGCAGGGAGTGCAGACAAAACAGCAAGCCACACTTCCTTCTGGGAGGGATTTTCTGAATCCAGGACCACAACTTTCACTGCATACAGACTGGGGAATCTGAGGAAAATCAGATGTGGGCAAGTTACAATTCAGATGTCTGCCTACTCCTATATTAAGCACAGTGTCCACAGAAGTGGGTCATTAATGAACACAGATTTTTCATTATAATCATAATAATCATTATAAACAATCAACTGATGAGATGTCGCTGTGGCTTGGTCATCACATGTCCCCTTAATGATGATGACCATCAACACGTGGTGCTTCTGGGACATGGCGAAGCCTTGAAGTGGAGAGAACGTGGGGTGGGAGAAATGGCTCAGTATTGACAGCATGGGATGCTCTTGCAGAGGTTCTGATTTGGTTCCCAGAACCCACATTATAGACTCAAAACTGCCTGCAACTCCAGCTTCAGGAGACCCAACAGCCTCGTTTGGCCTCTGTGGGCACCCGCACTCAACATGCATAAGACTGTCTCTTCCCCCAATGCATACAAATAATGAAAAATAAAAACAAAATAGTTTTTAAAAGGTGAGGAAGTTGGTGATTGGAGGCTGGCCATTGGAAGGCATATTGGGACCAATGATTAATCCTACCTCTAGTTTTGCTACCTGGCTGATAAGAGATGAGTGGTTTCTACTGCCACAAACCACACTATGGTGCCTTATCACAGGCTCAATAGTAACAGCTAACAGATCTCAGAAATCACCAAACTCAACCTAGAGGTATGTCAGCAATGAAAACCCACAACAGATGGTGTGCATATTTTGACAGGAAAAGTGTGAACATTTAGATGCATATTGGTAAATCAACATGCTCTAGTTACATACAGTATATAAGAAAATTATCTTCCTTAAATTGGAAGTATAAAATTTAAAAAGCACATTTATGGTTCTAGGGATTTCTGGACATTATAATGGATTAAAAGCTGCCTTTGTGAGGTTCAGTGAAAGACAGGAGTCACAGTAAAATCCAAAAAAATACTCTACCTTTAGCAGAAAAAGAATTGAAGGAAAAAGAAATAGGCCTATATGGAAATTTTAATTCCAAAAGGAACAACCAAGCAGGCACTGTTTCAGCATCTTGCTTGCACCAGGTCAAGGACAAGAGTAGCAGCCAGTGAGGCACTGTTAGACATGGACACTAGAAAAACAGCAGGCTGGAACATGCCAACCAGTGTACAGAGATGCAAGCAGTGGGTGGAATGATGACTGGAGCAAACTGGGTGAACAGAAGGAAGTTGAAATGAGGCAGAGGAGTTTGGAGCTGAGATTCTCCCTGGGCATCCTGGAGACACTTGTCTGAGCAGAAAACACCCCGTCACTGACTGTGAAATAATTTCTCTACTATCATTCATGCCCCTAAACTGTGCACTGTGCTTCTCATTCATACTTTACTCTCTCTTTTCTCATTTTCCCAATTCCATCCTCTTTTCACTGCATTTCTTATTGTAATTGACTCCCCCCATAAAGATGTTAGGACATCCCATGCTCAAGAATTGGTAGAATTAATATTGTGGAAATGACCAATGTCCTGAAAACTATTTACAGATTCAGTACAATACGAATTAAGATCCCTATTTTGTTCTTCACAGAAATAGGAGTATTGTAAATTTTACATGGGTCCACAAAAAAACCACCATATAATATTTTATGTATTTATATTATTTTAATACCCTAATTATATTTTAAAAGTTTATATGGAAAACTTCAAAATATCAGCATATCAAAAAATAATAAAAGCTCTCAGGCAAAAGAAAAATACAGAAAAAATTATAATATAGTATAAAAACATTAAAAAACGTTTTCAACTGAAGTATTTTGATGATGTGTCTCCTCTCATATCTCTCCCAACTCCACATTCATTCAATTCAAAGCCCTTTATTTCTCTCTGTTTAAAATACAAGCAACCAAAGCTGAAAATGAACAAAACCCAAAGAGACACATACACACATAAAGCAAAAGACCAATAAGACAAAAAGAAATATGATATAAAAGTTGTACAAAGATAACACTGAGTTTCTTGGATATGGAGTCTTCCCTGAATTAAGACTCCATTGGAAGAAATTACTGTTTGCTTTGCAAGAAGGTGTCCACTGCAGATAGCTTTTTGGTTAGGGCATCCACAATGAGATTTGTTTTATTATGTGTAATTCATAAAGTTACAATTATACTCAACTCACCTCTGCAATTTCTGTGGCCCATTCTATCATGTCCTCAGATAAAGATAATTGTTGACCAAGTGGACCATATGGGGAAAACTGTCCAACTTTCACCTTAAGTCCAAGACCTTCTGGAAAGTTCCAGTAGTTGAGAATGTCATAGTCTGCATTCAATTTCATTTTCTCATCCAAAATCACTTGTTCTCCAGCAGGGTTAGTAAACTGCATGTTCTTCAGAAACGGGTGCAGCTGAAAAAGTTGCATTATTTTATGAAGTTGGTACCAGAGTGCAGACAAGTAACCCTGGTGTTAGGGAAAGTCTCCTATTGTTTAAATCCTTGATGCATAAAACAAACTTAACACAAGTATCAAGAATGTAGGACAAATGGAAGCCCATGAATAACTAAAATATTACAGCATTTCCAAAAATATTAATCTGTTCAACAGACAGTAGTTCTCAATCACAAGCACCAAAATAATAAGTAAATGAAAGAAAACCTGGCAATTGTCAATTTGTGTAACAAAAGTTAGCCATGTCTATTTATTTTCAGAATTAACTCATCCTGTTTTTCTCTCTATTTCTGGGATAAAAGCTTACATGTGACCATCCATCACTGAAGGAAGCCAAATCAAGAACTCAAGGCAGGAACCTGGAGGTAGGAAATGAAGCAGAGACCATGGTGGAATGCACTTATTGACTTATTTTACATGGCTTGCTCAGCTTTCATTCTTATACAACCCAGGACAACCTGACCAGGGATCACACTGTCCACAGTGGGCTGGGCTCTCCCACATCAATCATTGGTCAAGAAAATGCCCCACAGACTTGCCCATAGGCCAATCTGATGGATATAATTTTCAAGTGAGGTTACCCCTTCCCAAGTGATGCTCATTTGTGTCAAATGGACAAAAAGTAACCTTTATATTGCCCAGAGAGTGTCTGAAAAGAGGCTTTGAGTATCTTGGAGTGTTAGATGAGATTCCTTATGTAAAATGTCAAGAGTAGTTGCAACATCACTTAGACACTTAAGTAGTTTTGGGGGCAGGGATATAGCTCAGTTGATAGAGTTGCCTAGCATGAGTGAAATCCTGGGTTTGATCCCTGTTCTGCATAAAACTGGGCATTGTGGTACTTCCCTTCTATCTCAATATTTGAGTGGAGGCACCTCTCGTGATTGAATATCGCTTCCCACAGAAGCCAAAATCCCAGTATTTGGTATAGAGAACTTTTTATGAGTTGTTTGCCAGGGAGGCTCAGAGATCTCCCAAACAATAGAGGCTGCTGCCATTGCTCCTACTTGTCCATAACTGAGATACTATTGTTGAAGAGACAAAGCTATAATTGAGCTGGAAGTCCTTCCTTCAGGCTAGCCTTTAGTGGTGGATGCCATGGATGCTGTTGGGGAAGCAAAATCATCATTGGTCCTATGTACTTGCAGTACCCTTGATTGTAATAATGACCTTTCAGTCAAGATACACTCACTGGTACAATAGTAGTGTGAATGGAATGGTGAACTTGAAGCACACACCGTAGGAGGAAATTAACAGCTGCTACTTATGGCTGAAGAGGCCGTTGACCCTAGAGGTGATACCCTTTTCTTATTTTGCTAAGTGGATGCGGTGTCAAACTGCTTTCTAAACACTTATGCTTGTACTGATAGATTAGTGCTGCTTTCAGTAGTCATTAGAGACATTTCTTGGAATGAGCAGAGGTTCTCAACTGGTCAAAGTGTTAAGAACAAGTGATTGAAACATACAGCAGTTTGAATGATAAAATGTTCCTCATAAGCACAGACATTTGAACACTTGGTCCCCAGTTGCTTTTCTCTTTGTGGGAAGTTTAGGAGATGCTGCCTTGTTGGAGGAGTTATGTTACTGGGTGTGGGCTTTGAGAGTTTAAAGATTCATACCACTTCCAGTTTGCTAGCTCTGAGTGAGGTACAGGGTGTCAGCTTTCTGCTTGCTGCTCTAGTTGGTAACCATACCTATTGCTTGCTGCCATGCTAGCAATTGTGGACTATGAACCTCTGGAACTGTAAGCGGAAATAAACTCTATCTTCTGAAAGTTGCCTTCTTTACAGTGATTTATCATAGCAATAGAAAAGTAACACAGAAGTTTTGTCAGGAGGTAAGTATTGATGTGAAGAACCCATACATGTTTTTTATGGAGGAATGTGGTAGTCTTTGGATTTTTGGAATAGAAAACCATTGGATGCTGTAAGCAGAGATTAAATGACCTTCCTAATAAGAGCTTGGAAGACAGTGGTGTGGAACAATGTCTACTCTTGGGGCAGCTCAAGGGGTTGCAGAAAGGAACAATAGCAGCAACTGGATTAGAGGTCATTCCTAAGTTATGTTGGGAAAAAATACATTTGCCTCTGCCTTTGTCCTAAAAACATGCCCAAGGATAATTTAAAAAGTAATGGACTAATTCATTTGATGAAGAAAAGTTCAAGACAGCCTAATATTGATTCCCTGGCATCATCATTATTAATAACTCTTACATAGATCTAGAAAGAAAAAGTGTAAGTGTGGCAGAAAGAAGTAAAAATGTGGTTTGAAGAGAAAAAGAACACTGGGAAGACAAGGCACATGTTAAAAGTGAGGCTGTGATGGTTTGGGAGATTAGTGCCATTAAGAAGAGTTATCTGCTTTGTAATAAAGACAAGGGTGGCCTCAGGTCAAGATCCTAGACAGGCTTCCAACCTGGGAAAGAGCCTAAAATCAATTTTTTGATCCTAAAAATCAAGTGAACAAAAGCGTTGTTGTTAATGTGAATGAGGGTGGGGGAGGGTGCCTTCTGAATTGGTGGCCAAAGTCGATCGTGTTTACTACGTGGTATTGGCTTTAGAGACATATAGGGTATAAGAGTGATTTGTCCTCCAAGGTTTATGATAGTTTCCACAGGAAGCATGTGGTAGAGAAGTCCACATGTGTAGAACCTGATCGAGCAGGAAGCCCTGAGATGCCATTATGTGAAGTTGTGAATGTGAAGCCTTGGTTTCAGTGGAGACCCCATGATGCTGGAGGTGTCAGATATTCGAGAGCTCTGTCAAGGATGCTGCATATAGGGAGTAGAACCATTCCACGAGAAAGATGTATGTTGCTGGCAGCAAGGCTGTAGAGGTAGAGCTCTTTGAAATGAAATTTGCAGACATCAGACAAGGAACTGGAGCATGTAGTGTTTGTTTTGCTGGGATTTGGTCTTTCTTTCATCCAGAATTTTGTTATTAAGCTCCCATTTCTTTCTTGTAGTGGTAATGTGTGTTTTGAGCCATTATATATTTGAAATATGTAACTCGTTTTTTCTTTTTTCTTTTAAATGGATTTATAATTAAGGGACTACCTTGAGTCTCAGAAGTGACTTTGGACCTTTAAATAGTATTGACACTGTGAAAGACTATGGGGAAAATTTAAATTTTGTTATGGCCATAAACCTTTTGGGTCTAGGAAGTACAATGTGGATGTTTGATTGAGAAACATTTCCATAGGCTCAGATATTTGAACACTTGGTTCCCACTTGGTGGCATTGTTTGAGATGTTTAGGAAGGTCAGTCTTGTTGGAGGAAATATGTCACTGGAGTTTGGTTTTGAGAGTTTAAAAACTTATTCAACTTCTAGGTTACTCTTCTGCTTTGTGGTTGAGGTAAACAATGTGAGCTTTCATTTTTCTGTTCCAGCTTTCATGCCTGATGCCATATTATCCACTGTCATAGACTTTAACTCTTTGGAAATATAAGCACAAGGAAACCCTTTCTTCTATAATTTTCCCAGGCTATGGTATTTTATATAGCAACAGAAAAGTAACTAATATGGAGTGCTTGGTCCTGAACAGGACATATAAATCACTCACATGAAGGTTCAGGGTATATTGTGAAAGAGAGGACCCGAAGAAGATAAGATCCAGAGGATGAGAATTTTGTATAAGACTCTGTTGTTGCATTCATGAATTTATTGCAACTGTTATTACCTATACAAGTTCTGCATGAAATTATACTCATCACCATCCATTATCCAGTGGGGAGGAATTCATTCCTGACTGAAAGATTACAGGCAGTCAGTGGCTGCTGTGTGTGTGTGTGTGTGTGTGTGTGTGTGTGTGTGTGTGTGTGTGTGTGTGTATGTGTGTGTGTGAGTGAGTCTTTTCTGTGTTGTAGCTGATAATAGGTTGTCCATATTTCAGTAAATAACTCCTACTCATGCTTATGTGAAGAATCATAGTTGAACTCAGTGAGTCACAAAAGAAGGTGTGAAAGTGGGAGGAGGGTCTATTGGGAAGAGGTTTCAACAGGAGCAGGAGGGGATTAGATCGATTAATTAGGGTGAAAATATCAAAAGCTCATTATAGAAATGTAATAAATGATCAAAAACTTTGAAAAACTATATTCTAGGAATGACAGAAAAGGTGACTTCCTTTTTCTGTTATTTAGGGAGTTCATGACGGAAGCTGGGGCCTTCTCTTTGATCATGCTTTTTACTGGAGCTTGGGAGTAGGTTGCCAGTTAGTACAAAATTGAAGGCAATGACTTCCAATCTTCCCAACATTTTAATACCCAATAGTTCATCATGGAGAGTAGGCTACCCTCCATGTCTATAACTTCTTGTTTAGAGCTAGTCTTGTGCAGATCCGGCACAAGTGACTTCAACTGCTATGAGCTCAACATTGCCTTGGTCGTGTTTTTAGATGATGGCATTTTGCAGCATTCTCTCTGTCTTCCAATTCCAATATTCTTTCCATCCTCCTCTTCTGCAATGTTCTCTGGGCCTTAGAGGGGTTGTTGCAAATGTCTAGTGTAGGAATTAACACTTACAAGTCACTTATTCTCAGCAACTGGAGCAGGTGTAACTGGACTGTAAAGAGAGGCTTCTCACATTAAGGCTGAGATTAGCATTGCTATGCAGCCTTAAGCAGATATTTAAAAGGCAGTTTGGTACTATGTAAATTTAGCTAAACAGTAATAAGTTCCCCATTAGGGCTTATGATTTCCAAAGTTACATATTTTTGAGTAGTTTTAGAGTACTATCTAAGGATTCCCTGATGTGGAGTAGGCTTCAAATGCAATTAGAGACTGTTTATGCCCATAAAAACAGTGCCACTATTGTACAAATGGGTACATCTTGTTCAACAAGCTGGTATTAAAGATTACAGGCTTCAAAATTAGGTAACATCATTGTCTCAGTTAATGTTCTAGTGCTGTTAAGAGACACCATGACCATGGCAACTCTTATAAAAAAACATTCAATTGGGACTGGCTTATAGCTTCAGAGGTTTAGTCCCGTTATCAGCATGGTGGGAAGCATGGTGACATGAGGGCAAATATGGTTCTAGAGAAGGAGCAAGAGTTCTATATCTGGGTCAGCTATCTGGCAGCAGAAGTGAGAGCCATTGGGTTTGGCTTGTGCTTGGAAACCCCAGTGACACACTTCCTCCAACTGAGCCATATCTACTAATCCTTTCAATAGCGCCACTCTTTGGTGATTAAGCATTCAAATATAGTAGCCCATGGGAGTCTTCAAACCACCATATTCCATCCCTGCCCCTCATAAGCTTATAGCTATACCATAATGCAAAATGCAGTTATTCCAACCTCAGAAGTCCCCATTGTCCATCACAGTCTCAAAACTGTTTAAAAATCCAAAGTTCAAAGTCTCTTCTGAGACTCAAAATACTCTTTATTGTAACCCCCATAAAATTAAAATAAAAAAGCAGACCACATACTTCCAACATATATTGTCACAGAATATACATTATTATTCCAAAAGGGAGGAAAGGGAGCATAGTGAAGAAATACTGGATCAAGTCAAGACCGAAACCCAGCTGGGCAAACACCAAACTTTGCTTCTCTATGTCTGATGTCAAAGTAATTTTCAGATCGCCAACTCTTTTAAGCATTGTTGACTACAGCAAATTCCTCTGTTTTGGACTGGTTCCACACCCAGTTAATACTTTTCCTTGGCAGGTGTCCCACTCATTTTGAATCAAATTTTTTTGGATTTCTAATGAAATACAGACTCAACTTTCATAGCTTCTCACAATGACCTCTCTGTGCCTCCATTCAGGGATACCCCTGACACATGCCTGGCTTTTCTTAGTTATGGAGGGAGAATCCATACTCCCTTTCTTGTGTTCTTGACTCTAAAGCAAAATACAGGTGGCCTATGCTGTCAAGGTCTGTTGCTTTCTGGTACTGGAATATGGTCTCTTTGTTGTTGAATTACATCTGCATCAGATTTCTGTTTGGATGGCTTTCTCTTCCCACTTCCCCCCTCCTCCTCCTGCTTCCTGACACAAGGTTTCTCTGTATAGCTCTGGCTGTCCTCGAACTCACTTTGTAGATCAGACTAGCCTCAAACTCATGGAGATCCACCTGCCTTTGCCTCTGCCTCTGCCTCCATAGTGCTGGCATTAAAAACATGTGCCACCACTTTCTGGTGGTTTCCTTTACTTCATAAGTTTTTCTTCCTTACTTTTCACATGTTAGAAGCTTAGCTGGATGGGTTCTTGCCCTGATGTCACCATTCCCTTTATTCTATTTAACATCAAGCTTTTCTTTAATATTTTTTATCTCCCTGAGCACAGGATTTAGTTCCATTACACTTCCTGATATTTCATTTCTCCTAAAACTGTACATTTTTATTTTTCCTTGCTTAGTTTGCTCCTTTTCCGTATAAACCTGCATAAGACTGACCACTAATAATCACACAACAGAGTCATCACTAGGCTATTCTTAAAATCTCTTCTGCCAATGCCATTAATCCAGGACTCTTGAATAAATTGAAGACTAAAGTCTAGACATTATTTTTGGACAAGAGCAGAAAACTGCCATGTTCTTTCCCAAAATGTCACAAGAATGGTCTCTAGGCCATTTACTAATATTCTTCTCCTTTGAAACCTCTTGATTCAGGCCATCAAAATCTACATTGCTCTCAGCAGTACTGTCTTCCATGTTTCTATTAGGATGGCTTTTTAAGTCCTGTTTAAAACATTTAACTGAATTTGTAATACAAAGCCACAAAGCCCACATTCTGCCCATACAAAGCATATTTAGGCCTGTCATAGCAATACCCTGCTCATTGAGCAGGTTAGAAAGAAATAAGAGTTAGGAGGAGTGGTTGATCCAGATCTCCATGGGGAAATTGGAGTGCTTCTCCACAGTGGATGTATGAAATACTATGACTGGAGTGCAGGAGCTCCTCTAAGGATGGTGACAATTAAAGTCAGTGGGAAACTGCTACAGCCTAATCCAGCCAAGTGACAAAAGCCACAGGGGTATGGATCACACTCCTCCAGGAAAAGAACCAAGACCTGCTGAGGTACCTGCCAAGGTTGGAGGAAAAACAGAGTGGGTAGTAGAAGAATATTGTGAATAAATACCAGCTAAGGTCACATGACCAGCTATGGATGGGAGGATTATAATTATTTTAGATAGGGTTTCAATTTTGGCAAAGAGCCATCATGACAATGGCAACTCTTATAGAGGAAAAGATTTAATTGAGCAGCTTATATTTTCAGAGATTTATCCTATTATCATCATGGTGAGGAACTTGGAAGTGTGCAGGCAGACATGGTGCTGGCTACACCTTGATCAGAAGGCAGCAGGAGGTGGACTGTGTGTCGCATTGAGTGAATCTTGAGCAAAGGAGACCTCAAAGACCATCCCTACAGTGACACAATTCCTCCAACAAGGTCACACCTACTCTACAAAGCCACACATCCTAATAGTGCCACTCCCTTTGGCAACCATTTTCTTTCAGTCCACCACATTCTACTCCCTGGCCCCCAATGGTATGTAGCCATACCCTAATGCAAAAATGCATTCATTACAACTTCAAAAGTCCCCGTAGTCTATAACAGTCTCAAACTTGTTATAAAGTCCAAAGTTGGGACTCATGTAATGTCTTAACTGCAATTCCCCTGTAAGATCAAAATAAATAAAAACAGATCACATACTTCCAACATATAATGGCATGGGATGTACATTACCATTTCAAAACAAGGGAATATAGTGAGGAAATACTGGACCAAAGCAAGACCAAAAGCCAGCTGGGCAAACTCTAAACTTCGCATCTCCATGTCTGATGTTGAAATGGTCTTCACATTTCCAATTCCTTTCAGCTTTGTTGACTGCAACACACTTCTTTCTCTTGGGCTAGTTCCATTCCCTTGTCAGCTTTCCTGGCAGGTATCCCATAGCTGTGGCATCTCTAACATCTTGGGGTCTCCAAGGCAATCCAGGCTTCACCTTCATGACTTCATGTAATGGCCTCTCTAGACTTCCATTCAGGATCACTCCTGACACATGCCTGGCCTCAGCAGCCTTCCTTAGGTGTAAAAGCAAATTCTAAATCCTGTTCTTTTAGCCTTAACTCTAAAGCCAGAACAATGTCGTTGAAGCTGCCAAGTTCTGCTGCTTGCTGGGGCTGAAACATGCCCCCTCATTAAATGACATCTCCACTAGCTTTCTGTTTTTTTTCTTTTTTTAATTTAAATTCTTTAATTACTACTCATATTTACATATCCATGCCTCCCCATTCCCTCACCTTCCCATCCTCCATGTGGGAAGGGAAGAAGGGGAGGGGGAGGAGAAAAAGAGGACTGAGACGAGGGAGGAATAGAGGAGGGCAAGAAAGGAGATGCCTTGATAGAGGGAGACAGTACAGGTTTTTAGAGAGGTCTGGCACAGGGGAAATGTTAGGGGAGCCACAGGGATGACCCCAACTAAGAATACAGGCAGTGGTGGAGAGGATGCCATTGATGCCCTTTCCCCTATAATGAGATTAATGTTACCTTGTTTACCATTCCTAGAGCCCTCATCCAGTAGCTCTCGAAGCAGAGACAGGCACCCACTGCTAAGCACTGAACCGTACTCCTGGAATCCAGTTGAGGAGAGGGAGGAGGGAGAGCAAAGAAGCCAAGATGGTGCTGCAGAAACCCGCAGAAACAGTTTACCTGACCTAGTGAGACCATGGAGACCCTAGTCATAAAGCTGGGGAACCAACACTGGACCAAACCAAGCCCTTTAAATGTGGGTGCCAGCTAGGAGGCCAAGACAGTCTGTGTGACCTCTAACAGTGGAGCCAGCCTTTATCCCTAGAGCACAAATGGACTTTGGGAGCCCATTCCCTATGGAGGGATACTATTGCAGCCAAGATATAGCATGAGGGCCTAGGCTCTCCCCCAAATGATGTGACAGACTTTGAAGGTCTTTGAAGGTCTTTGTAGGCCCTGTGGAGGGCCTCATTATTCCTGGGGAGGAGGTGGGTGATGGGTTGGTGGGATTGGTGGGGAATGTAGCTTTCTGTTTTTGATTTTTACCTTTACTGCCTATGCTTGGCTGTCCTTGAACTTGCTCTGTAGACCATGCTGGCCTCAAACTCAGAGATCCACCATCCCCTGACTTCCAAGTGCTGGTCTTATAGGCGTGTACCACCACACCCACCTCTAAGCTTTTCTTTAATTCTTTTTTCTTAAGTTGGAAATTTAGCTGGATGGGATCTTGCCCTGAGGTCATCACTCCCTTTATTACATTTCTTAATCTGTTTATCTCCTTGAATACAGGATTTAGCTTTTTTCCCCTTCCTGGTGGCCCTTTCTCAATTTGTACATTTATATTTTTATTTGCTCAGCTTGCTCCTTTTTATTATAAATCTTCATTAGAGTTTTCACTAATAACCAACCAACAGAGTCTATACCAGGCTGTTTTAAGATTTCCACTGTCAATGGGATTAATCCAACTCTTCACTTTAGCCCCACACAAACTCTTCTGAGAAGGGCAAGAAGTAGCCACAGTCTTCAACAAAATATCACAAGTACAATCTCTAGGCAACATGCTAAAATTCTTCTTCTCTGAAACATCTTGAGCAAGGCCCCTCTCAGTTCAAACTCTTAGCACCACTGTTTTCCATGCTTCTACTACTATGGCTCATTTAAGCGATGCTTAATGCATCCCACTGCTTTGCTAACCCAAAGTACCAATGTCCAAATTCCTCCAAACAAACACATGCTCAGGTCTATCACAGCAATACCCCAGGCCCTGGTACCTACTTCTGTCTTAGGGTTTCAATTGCTATGAAGAGACACCATGATGATGGCAACTCTTATAAAGAAAAACATTTAATTGAGATGGCCGCTTACAGTTTCAGACATGGTGCTGGCTATGTCATGATCAGAAGGCAACTTAAGTGGACTATGTGTGTCACAGGCAGTGAAGCTTGAGAAAAGACACCTCAAAAGCCACTCCTACTGTGACACACTTTCTCCAAAAAGGCTACACTTACGTCAACAAAGCCACACCTCATAATAGTGCCACTCCCTTTGTGGGACATTTTCTTTCAAACCACCACAATAATTGACCTGAGTGTTTCTGTCATATTTTGTTAGGGATTCACTTGTACAGATCTTTGTGTTTTCTTTCTTCAATTTCTGTTTTATGTAATAAAGCATCAATTAAGAGAATATCAATGGTTATCATATTTAAATTTGAGATTGTCCCTAAAAGAACATTGCTACCTATTCTAAATTTATAATGCATTTGTTATTGTTTGGGTGATAGTAATATCATGTTAGGCATAATTATGATCTTGTTTAATATATAATGCATTTTCAATTGTACATGGCATAGTTATACCATGTTTAGGTGCTTCTATAAACATGCAAGTTACCCAGCTGTGCAGTGCATCTACACTTTAACTTTAAGAAATTATTATTTTAAGTTGGGTTTCACATAGTAGCTTTGCATGTGGCTTTATTATATGCTCTTCATTGTGATTAACCATCTCTTTTGTTCTTCTCTACTTCCCTGTAGTCAGATGTAGAGTCCTTTGTTGTATTACCAGGGATGGTATAGCAGGGTAATATGGTAGCTCCATTTGAGCTTTTTCAGAAGCCTCCAGATTGATTTCCAGAGTGGCTGCACTAGTTTCCACTACTGCCAGAGTGTATAAGGGCCCCTCTTCTCCACATCTATAATAGCAGTTGTTATCATTTGGTTTTTTAGTTTTTTGATGATAACTATTCTAACTGGGGTTAGATGAACTCTTTTTTTGGTTTTTCAAGACAGGGTTTCTCTGTAGGTTTGGAGACTGTCCAGGAACTACCTCTTGTAGACCAGGCTGGCCTGGAACTGACAGAGATTTTCCTGCCTCTGCCTCCCGAGTGCTGGGATTAAGGGTGTGTGCCACCACTACTAGGCTCATATCAATTCTTAATTGGATATACAGCTGGAAAATATTTTTCTTTCTGTGGGCTGCCTCTTTACTTGAAAGTTTGTTTTGTTGTACAGAAAATTTTAGTTTTATGATATCCCATTTGTTTTGTTGTCTTATTTCCTATGATGACAAGAGTCATTTCAGAAAACTCTTACATGTGTCCATGAGTTGAAGCATATTCTTGGTCCTTTCCCTCTAGCAGTTACAGGGCATCATGACTGTCATGACTTATGTTGAGTTCCTTGTTCAATTTTAAGTTTAGTTTTGTTCAGGGTAAGAAACAAGAATCTAGTTTCATTTCCTACATATTAAAATCCAGTTTCCACACAGCACCATTTGTTGAAATACTGCCTTTTCTTCAATGTGTATTTGGCAAGGTTTATCTAAAAAATGAGTTGGCTGTAATTGTGTGGATTTGTATCTAGGCTCTTTATTTTTCTATCCTATCCTGTCCTATCCTATCCTATCCTATCCCATTCTATTCTATTCCATTGATCACATGTCTGTTTTTGTGCTGGGACCATGTTATTTATTTAATAATCACCAATAGCTCTGCAGTGTAAAATGACTCACAGTTCTGTAGTGTGTAAGTATAGTGGGAGTTTGATGATACCTCCAGTTGTATTCACTTCATTTTGTTTAGGATTGTTTTGACTGTCCTTGTTTTTTTGCGCTTTCATATTAGTTTTAAGAATTTTGATATGCCTGTGAAGAATATGCTGTTTTAAAAAATTATTTTCTAGAGAATTTCATACCTGACTAAACAAAACTGCATTTACATAATTTCTATTCCCCCTTTTCATCTCAACTCCTCCCATGACCCCACCTCCCTCTTAATCTTATGACCTTTGTACACACACACACACACACACACACACACACACACACACACACACCATACTGAGTCCATTTTGTGTTCTTTTTATGTACTTGGGATAGGATAACCTATCAGGGTGCACGTCTTGGAGGAAAACTTATTCTCCCTCTCTCAGTAGGCATTGATTGCCTGAAGGTTTTCACCTAGTTGTGGGACTTTGTGAATTTCCACTGTCCAGGTTGACAGAGCAGCTGGTGATTTCATTATGCATGTTGACATTTCATGACGGTGTTGTAATTTTGATTGAAATTACATGTAATATGTCAGTTTCTCTGTATAGGGTGACCATTCTACAAAATCAGTTTACATGATCTATTAAGATGGGAGGTCTTTCCACTTTTTGATGCCTTCCTCAATTACTTTCTTCAGTGTATTAAAGTTTTCATGGTAGAGATGTTTCATTGCTTTGGTCAGGTTTATTCTCAGATATTTAACTTCTTTGTGGCTATTGTCAATGGGATTATTTCCTCATTTTTTTGGTTGTACATTAAACATTGGTATACAGGAAGATTGATGATTTTTGTGTTAATATTTTTTGTTTTGACAATATGCTAAAAGTGTTTATGAGGTCTAAGAGTTTTTGATGGAGTCTTTAGGGTCTTGTATGTATAGAATATTGTTATCTACAAGGGAGGATGTTTTGACTTCACCTATTCATATTTGTATCCTTCATTTCCTTTTCTTAACTTATTGATGCTGTTGAAATTAGTTTATCTATCTGTGTCTGAGCACCTTACCCTGGGACAGCTTCACCCCTACCTTCTTCTGTAGTCTTTATTGAATGTTGTGGAATTATATATACCTGGGCACCCTACCCTTATTCATCTCTGCTGCCCAGCCTGACTCCACAGGCTTTGCTGCATGTTGCGGTAGTCCTGTGATGTGTTCCATCTCCAGTCAGCTCAGTCCCTTCCCTTTCTTCTGAAGCCTCTTGTCCATGGGTGGGACTCCACATACTTAGTATAATACTCTCATTGGTTCTTCCCCCCAGCTTTTCTCTGCAGACTCCTTTCTCCATGATTCCATGTGCCTAGGCACTCTGTCCTCCACAGTCAGCCCTGCCCCCCCAGCCTATGTCCACAGCCTCCACTGCATCCTATGGGGTTCATAAGACTAGATATGTTCTGTATGTTTCATATAGAAATCATCGATATGGAAACACAAAACACTGATGTGGATTTAGAACACATTTCCTTCTTTCCACAGATACTTTTGTTCCTTTAACCATTTCTGTATATATCTTGACTTACCCCCTTTTCAGTGTTACAAGTTGTTTATTTTGTGCTCTTAGAGATCCTAAGACAAGTAGTGTGGCCTCCTAAAGAATAAATTCAGAAAAATCACATTGTTGAAGTTACGAGCAATCCTATGGGAGACACATTACCTGCCAGGATGAAAATATCAGATCTTCTGCCTTTCTGATTGGTTTTACTTCTACTTGATGAAAAAGCATCTCATGAAGGCTGTGGGCCACAGCATACACAGCATTGTATGTGTTATAAGCGTACTCACTCATGACCACATCAAAAGAGTTCTTAGGTGATTCAAGCAAGGAAACATTAGGTACACAGTTCTCCAGTGTATTACAGTCATCGTCAGCAAATGAGCAGTTAAAAAAGTAGAACCAGAACCGTGTAAGGTAAAAATCTTCTGGGTATTTGGAAGGGTGAACTGTTTGGATAAAATTTTTGAAATCAGAGATTTCTTTGTGGTGATGTGTGAAAATGAGGCTCCCATGGAATGACTGCAAAATGAAATGCTTTGAATGGAGGAAAACATCCCATTCTGAGTTCATGATCCAGACTTTCATGGTAACTAAACTGTGTTTTAAATAAAACAGGAAACCTCTCAGAAAGTCACTGTCACCATAGGCGATGATCACATTTGCTGATGACTTCAGAAGCCGTGTAGGAATCAGTTGTCTGCTTGCTAAATAGGATACTTCACTGACTGGGAGCATTTCCACAAAATCTACACATATTCTGTTTTTGTCCATTTCTGCCCCCAAGTCTGAGATTATCTCAACACCTTTTTGTCCTTCAGACACAATCAACCCCACCCAATTCCAGTGAAAATAATTCAACAAGGAGACAATGCCATGGGGCAGAGATGTATCCTTGGAGGCCATCTGATAGAGATCAGGAAACTGGTCATGATTGTTGAGGTTAAGATCAAAAGACCCAATGGCCAGCTGAAAAGAAAAGAAGAGAGAAGCAGAGTTAAGAGGAGGAAGCATACATAATGTACATGCCCAATCCTCCCAGGCTTTTAGAAGCAGCTGGAGTGATGAAGAGTATTTGTTCATCACATCTGCATATATGTGCACATGAGGTCGAAGGTTAATATTGGAATTCTTACTCTCTCATTTCTCACTTTATTTTTTCTTTTCCTTTTGAGCACAGTTCTCTAAGTGAACCTGCAGCTCACTTTTTGGTAGCCTGAATATTCTGTGAGGGACTCTCTGCTTTAGCAGAACTGAAGTTAAAGATGTATACTGCCATGGCCAGATTTTATTTGAGTGCTAGAGATCCAAACTCATGCTTGTGGATTAAATACTTTACTCCTAAAGCTACATCTCTAGACCATAATACCATTAAAATTCTGGTATTCTACTTCCTGAGAGCTTTCTGGAAAATTCCTGATCATGCAGAGTTCCAGGTAATCACTGTCTGCTCCTGCCTTCCGGTTTCTCTGTCCTAGACAAAGAAAATGTGGATATGTCACTCACCGAGTCACCGGATACTTACTCTGGGATTATAAGCTTTGACATAGCATAAGCACAATTTTCTTTCACCATCTTTTGAGTCCTTGGAATGGCACTGAACTTAAGTGTTTTTATGTCTCTCCACTCCACTCATTCTCACCTGTGGATATTTGTAGAGTTCCAGCAGTGTTGCTATATGGGAAGATATTATCCCTGATACTCCTGTGAGTACTGCAACAGACTTCATTTCTCTCCTACAGGTGTAATTAGGTACATACTTCTTTGGCCCTGACAGCCATGTGATGCATCTATCCAGTGTCCACCATTCAGTGAACAGGACATTATAGATGTCATATCCCAGAGACACATTGGGTAAAAGGTGGGGGTTTTGGTTGATCTCTTCAATGGCAAAAACCATCGCCAGAACAATCTGGTAGTTCTTTGAATTTAACCTGAATAGAAGACACAAGAGTATTTAGGGGTGCAGTGGTTTGAATGTCAGGTATCTCCCACATCATCTTATCTGGACTCTGACCTCAGTTGATGACATTAATGGAGGTGGTGGATCTTTCAAAAGGCTAACCCTCACTGGAGGTAGTGGGTCACTGGGGAGAGGCTTTTGGGCTTTGCATTGGCTTCAGTTCATGTCCAATCTCTTGTTTCCCTAGTGAAAATACAATGTGACCAGCCAAAGTCCTGCTCCTGCTATTGTGATTTCTCTCCCTACTATCATGTCTTACCTGACATGATGAATAGTATCTCTCTGGAAGTGTAAGTCCAAACAAACTACTTTCTCCTAACTTGTTTTTGTTATGGTATTTTATCTTGGTAATGGAAAAGAAATATTAACAAGAGGAAAAACATATACTACATTTGCTTTTAAAAGAAAAAAATAACACAAGATAATAGGCTTTAAGTTGATAACATATACAATATACTTTTAAGCCTTACAGTAATATGTCAAGTCTAAACAAAAATTTGGAACATCTGAAAAGCCTACTCATCTCTGAATACTGGAGGTATGATGGAGAGAGGGAACATCAGAAAGTTTTTAGAGAGACATGAATACTTAAGGTAGACCTGAGAATTACTTTTAAAGTATTATAAATATCATTTTCTAAAAAAATTAAAATTTGAGTACTAGGCATCATGGTGCATACCTTTAATCTCAGCATCTGGGAAGCAGAGACAGAAGATCTCTGCGAATTCAAGGCCAACTTGATATACACAACAAGTTCCAGGGCAGCCAGAGATACATAAAGAGAAGTTGTCTAGAGGGAGAGAGAGAGAGAGAGAGAGAGAGAGAGAGAGAGAGAGAGAGAGAGAGAGAGAGAGAGAGTTGGGTGCCTAACTGACCTTCCATTGTAATCAGATTGGTGACTCTAATTGTTATCATAAGATCTTCCGCTGATGGAAGCAGATACAGATCCACAGCCAAGCACCAGGCTGAGCTCCAGGAGTCCAGTCAAAGAGGGAGGAGGAATTATGTGAGCAAGGGAGATGGTCAAGATCACAATGGAGAAACCCACAAAGACGTCTGACATGAGCCTCTAGGAGCTCAGGGACTCTAGGCACCAAACTAGGCCCTCTGCATGTGGGCAACAGTTGTATAGCTTGGTCTGTTTGTGATGCTCCTGGAAGTGGGACCAGGTTCTATCCCTGGTGTATGATCTGGGTTTTGGAGCCATTTCCTATGGTGGGATGTCTTGCTCAGCATTGATACAGTGGGGGAAGGTATTGGTCCTGCCTCCATGTACCTGGCTGTTTTGACTCCCCATGGGAGGCCTTACCCTTTCTGAGGAGTGGATGGGAGGTGGGTTCAGGGCAAGTGGGGGGTGAGCGGAAGGAGAGGAAGGAATGGGAAATGTAGTTGGTATGTAAAATTAATAAAAATTTTTTAAAGAAAAATGTCATTTTAACATAAAAAGAAATTAAAAATTATAATTTAAAAGTTCCCATATTCATCTCAATAAAGCAAAGACATTTAAAAATGCACCCAGAACTTTTGTTTCTGAGGAGAATAGAGGAAGAGCTGTTGCTGGAGTTTTTCTTGTCTCACAAGGTCCCACAGCCCTTCTCAGCCCCAAATAAGCACACAGGCCCTATATAAATTATAAAACTGTTGGCTGGTGGATAGGGCTTCTTATTGACTAGCTCTATCTTAATTGTTATCCCTTTTCTATTAATCTGTATATTTCTATTTGGTCTTGACTTGCCGGAAAAGGGTCTGGACCTGTTACTACTTTTGGTGACTTCATGGCATCTTGTCTCAGCCTCCCTCTGCCTACTTTTCCCAGAATTCTCCTCATCTCCTAGGCCCCTATCTTCCTGCATCTATTGGCCAAACAGTGTTTGGTTTATTTATTTATCAACCAATAAGAGAAATATATATACAGAAGGACATCCCCCATCAAAGAGCTTCAAAGGCCCACAAAGAAGTGAAAGGATGGCAGAAAACAGCAAAACAGGACACTGAGAGATAAACCAAACGCAACCTCAGCAATTTAGTTCCTTGGCAGCAAGAGTGAAAGTAGAAGCAACATCCACACACTAAGCTATAAGAGAAGTTCTGAAATATGACTCCAGGAGAAGCACATCTCTCTCATAATCCATATTCATTATTATTCACAGAAGCTAAGTTATGAAGCTAACCATAGTGTCCACTAACAGAGCTAAGAATAAAGAAAAATGCACATGTACATTATACATGTCTGATATACATGTACAATGGAATTTTATTCAGCTGTAAAGAATGAATTTATGTCACTTGCAGGAAAATGGGTGTAACTGGACATAACCCTATTAAGTGGATTACATCAGTCTTAAAAAGACAAATATCACATGATTTTTCATTGGTAAGTCCTATATGTGTACATAAAACCATAAATGTACAGATGACATGAAATCATGAAATTTTCACATAAATTGATAGAACTAGAAAAAAATCATCCTGAGTGAGGTAACTCAGATCCAGAGAGATAAATATGGTATGCATTTGCTCATATGTGGATGTTAGCTGTGAAATCATTGATAATCAAGCTACAATACATATAACATCAGGGTTAGGTAGAAAGTAAGGGGTTGGGTAGGGGAAGGGATGGATCTCCCTTCCCTAAGGGATGGACATAGTATAGACAGTTATGATTGGATGAGTGTGGCCTGGAATGGGGTGTTCAACAGTGACAGGGGAGGGAAGAGGGGATGAGGGAGAAAATGTGGGAGGGACAGCTCAAACTATGAAGGGTCATAAGAAAACAATACAGTAGAAGCTACCTATAATATATACATATATGCAAGTGCTCTAAATGAAATTGCCAAATGATGGTAATACAGAGTCCAAAATGGACATCTCTTGTCACAAATGCAACATCCAATACCAGGATAGGTTATATCTAATTGTGTTGTCGGTCATAGGGGTCCCAGCACAACCCCCAAACAACCTAAGCTATTGCCAAGGTTAGTAGTCTTTGGTCTCCACAAACTTGTAGAAAGGCACTATTGCTGAAGACAGGTTCTACACAACTCATTGAAGATGGAGAAGACAGAGAGGTGTCTATCTGGAGATTTTACTTCTATGGACGATTATTCATGGGACTTGAGGGTATTTTGCATGCTATTAGAGGAGAAAGGTAAATACCAACCCAGCTGCAAACTCTTCCATATACAGTTATGACCTGCTTTCAAGATATGCTGGTACAATAGTGGTTTCAATTAAGGCCCACACCATGAGATAGCATCCAATGCTGCTTGGGTGACAAATAACCTGAGATTAGATAATTCAGGGACATAGATGAAAACCAAATAGTACTGTTCTATTAAAAGAACATAGCAATAAAATGACTCCTAATGACATTCTGTTATATTCATAGATCTGTTCCTTGCTCAGTCATCATCAGAGAAGCTTCCTCCTGCAGCAGATAGGAACAAATACAGAGACCTGCAGCCGGGCAGTATGTAGAGAGTGAGAGACCTTGAAACACTTGTCCTTGTCCTAAAAGAGCTGTCTCCATCAAATCTCTCCCCTCAGGACTCAACAGTGTAACAGCCAGAGGTGATAGAGGACACTAAGGATTCAAGGGTTCCTAGGCATAACAGGGCTGGTGCACATATGAACTCACAGAGTCTGAAGCAGAATGCTCAGGGCCTGTGCCCTGGGTGGCCTGTGTCCTGGTGGGATCTTAAGGGCTGAATGGAGAAGTGGACACATGCCCCCACTCCTAAGCCAAAAGCCCAGTTGAAATACAGAAAAGCTCTAGGCTTCTTCCAGGACTTGCTCTACCTGCAACCAACCACCCACAAGTCCTTTCTGCATTGCCTATATCACCTCACTAAGTTCCCAGTATTCCCATGTCTTACTTCAGGTTCTAGCCTGGTAAATACCCCGGACCTCCATTCCTTCCCCACAACCCACCAGAACTAGACTGGGTCCCACAACCAGTGTACCGGCACAGTCTGACCTTTCCTGCCTGCACCGTAAAAAGGCTTGGGCTAGGATTCTCCACAGCTATGCATGAACCCATCGGAGTATTCTACACCATATCTAAACTTTCCACCCATCCATATTGGCCCCCACAATCTAGACATAGAAACAGAATCTATATCCTGTATAGTAGCCCTGTCCCATTTTTTCATATTACTTCATTTCACCCAGGTCATTTCCAATCTCTAGACTCAACCTAGGAGAATTTGAACTGGTGCCTACTTAGAACCTTCACCCCTACTGTCTAGTATTATTGCACACTCTCAGAGGAAAAAGTTAAACACCCACCCAGCTACAAACTCTGTGATCTACAATGGTGACCTGCCTATAAGATCCACTAATACAACAGTGCCCCAAATGTTGTGAGAGTAATTAACCAATATTTAATGCTGCTTGGGTGGCTAAGAACCCAAGATTAGGTAGCCCAGGATCCTAAGGGAAAACAAAACTCTACTGTTCTACTAAAAGAACATAGCAATAAAATGACCCCTAATCACATTCTACTGTAATCTTATATAAGTATCTTGATCAGCCATCATCACAGAAACTTTCTTCCATGTGATATTGGAATAGATACAGATATCTACAATTGGAAAATGTGCAGAGAATGAGAGACCTTTGAACCCTTAGTCATAAATGGGATGTCTCCAACAAATCCCTCTCCACAGGGCTCATGGAACCCTATGGAAGATGAGGGAGAAAGATGGAAGAGTTAGAAGGGATGGAGAACACCAAGGAAACAAGGACTAGGCACACCAGGACACACACACATATGAATTCACAGAGCCCGGCAGCATGCACAGGACCTTCACATGTCTAGCCAGATGAGGTCTCAGCACTGAAAGGTAAAGTTGACACAAGCCCCATTCCCTAATCTAAAAATTATCTCCAGTTGACAACAACTTGCAAAGGAAAAATCAGTTTTTTTTCCCAATGGAGTCTAATTGGGTATACAAACCACACTTAAAGCAGGTCTCATGCCCAGCAGTAGGTGGTCAAGAAAAATTGAATCCAGTGATATTTTTGGAGATCTTTTTGTTTTGTAATGCTTTGCCTAGACATTTCCTCCCTTAAAGACCTCCCTCTCTCTCCATATGTATCTGTTGTCTATCTACACAGATTCATATATGTGTGTCTATATACACACACACACATATATGTATACACACACATATATATAATGGTTTCTAATTTTGTTTCTATGGGATTTTTTGTGGGTGAATGTGTGTGTCTCTATGTCTGTGTTTCTTTCTTTCTTTCTTTCTTTCTTTCTTTCTTTCTTTCTTTCTTTCTTTCTTTTTTTTTCGAGACAGGGCTTCTCTGTGGCTTTGGAGGCTGACCTGGAACAAGCTCTTGTAGACCTGGAACAAGCTCTTGTAGACCTGGCTGGTCTCAAACTTACAGAGACCCACCTGCCTCTGCCTCCCGAGTGCTGGGATTAAAGGCGTGCGCCACCAGCGCCCAGCATGTCTGTGTTTTTTATTCTTTGACCTTTTTCTGTTTGTTTCGTTCAGTTTTGTTTTTAAATCTTGTGTTATTATTTTAAATGCCTGTTTGTTTTCTAATGAAAGAGAGAAAGAAAAGGTGCGGTTTGGATGGGTGGGAAAGTGGGGAGGACATGGAAGGAGGTGTGGAGGCAAAACCATAATCAGAATATGTTGAATGAAAAAATCTATTTTCAATAGAAAAACAATAACATCAAATGCAAATAACTTCAATTCTCCAATTAAAACACACAGATTGACCTGATGGATCAAGAAACAAAGTCCATCTATCTTTGGTTGCCAAGAGACACATCTCATTTTTAAATATAGTCACCAGCTTAGAGTAAAATGTTGGACAAAATTATTTCAATCAAATAGAACACAGAAGGAAACAGGCATTGATAAATGAGTATCTGACAAAATAGACTTCAAACTAAAATTAATCAGAAGAGATGAAGAGGAACACTTCAGCCTAATAAAGGGAGCAGTTAACAAGAAGATATTATTATCCTAAACATATATTCTCCAAAGTCTGGGACATTCCCACTGTCTTTAATAGACAGGCCAACTGGACAAAAAATAGAGAAGCATTAGAATTAGTTGACATCATACATCGAGTATCCTTAACAGATATTTACAGAACATTCTAACCAAACCTTAACAGATATTTACAGAACATTCTAACCAAACACCAAAAAGAATACACATTCTAGTCAGTGGCACTTGGAAACTTTTCTAAAATAGACCACATCCTAGAACACAAAACAAATCTTACCAAATTCAAAAGGATTAAATTTACTTCTTGTATTTTGTACCACAATGCAATAAAGCAAAATTGACAGCAAAATATTTCTAGTAAATATACAAACTCATGGAGATTAAACAACTCATTATTGAATGATAAATGAGTCAATGAAGAAATTAAGAATTAAATAAGAAAACTTCCTGGAACTAAATGAAAATGAAAGCACAGCACAAAGAAACCTTTGGACACATTGAGAGCAGTTTTATGAGAAAATTTAAACTCTATGCATGTACATTAAAAATTAGAAAGAACACAAATAAATGGCTCAATGATACAAGTCAAATTTTGAAGAAAAGAAAAACCCACCCAAACCAAATCCAAAACCAGTCAAGGGCAAGAAATAATAAGAACCAGAGAAGAAGTCACCAAAAAACAAACATTCAAACAAGCAAAACGACACAAAGAATCAGTGAATCGAAGAGCTGGTTCTTTGAGAAGACAAACAAAATTTACACACCCTTGTCCCAACTAACCAAAACAAAAAAGGGAGGAACCAAATTAGCAGAATCAGAAATGAAAAGGGAAACATTACAACACACACCTAAGAAATAGATACTATCATGAGGGAAAATTTTACAACCTGTTTTTTGTTAATCTGGAAAATTAAAAAAAATGTCTTTCCAGATTATGCCAAATCACAAAAATTCAACCAAGTAGAAATCAAACATCTAAATAGAACCACACCAAATGAGGAGATTAAAATGATAATGAAAAGTCTTCACCTGAAAAAGACCAGGGCCAGAGGGTTTCACCTCATATTCTACCAGATGATTAATCTTTCAGATCCTTCTTAAGCCATTCCTTCTTAAACCATTAAAAAGAAAAGAAACAGAATGAGCACTCCCAGACATCTTCTACGAAGCCAGTATCACTCTAATACAAAAAACCAGGTAAAGACATCATAGGCCAATATCCTTAATGAACATAGTCTAAAAAATAGTCAACAAAATACTTTCAAACAGAATCCAACAAAAAAGACCACCACCAATGGTCAAGTTGGCTTTATCCTTGAAATGTAGGGATGGTTCAACATATGTCTCAAGTCAATAAATGAAATAAATTACATAATGGATTTACAGACAAAAATCATGTGATTATCTCCATAGATGCATAAAAAACCATTGTGCTTTCAAGATCAATGTCCCAAAGAACTGTAGGCCTCAACTTAATAAGAGATATATATAAGAAAACCTACAGTCAGCATTGCCAACATATATGGAGTAATCACACTAAAAAATTAGTCATTGCTATCCACCATCTCCATTCCTTTTAAATATTGTGCTTGAAATACTAGCTAGAATAATGAGGCAAGAGAAAGAAATTAGGGGAATGCAAGTAAACAAAGAAAAAGCCAAACTATCATTATTTACAGATGACAAGATACTATATATTAGATATTCTAAAAATTCTACCAGGAAAGAAATGATTGTCAAATTCAGTAATGTGGGAGGATGCAGAGTCAACTTACATAATCAATAGCTTTTTTTTGACACACCAACAACAAACATACAAAGAAGGATACCATATATACATGCCCATTCACAATAGCCTCAAGGAAAATAAACTAGGAATAAATCTAACTAAGGAAGTGAAATATTTCTTTAATGAAAACTTTAAAGTTCCAAAAAAAGAAAGACACACTAGCAAATGCAAAGATACCCATGCTCATGGACTGGTAGAAGTAGTATAATGAAAATGACCATTCTACCAAAGCCCTTTATAGATTCAATGCAATCATAGACAAAATCCCATCTCATTTTTTTCAGGAACAAATAAAAATTCTATCCTAAAATTTAAATGAAACACAAATCAATCCTGAGAAAAAAGAATGATGCTGGAGGGATTGCAGTTCTAGATCTTAATATATATTAGAGAGCCATAGTAATAAAACAACATGGTACTGACATAAAGCAGACATGTAGATCAATGGAACATAATCAAATCCCAAACTTGAGTACATGTAACCCCAGCAACTTAATATTTGACTAAAATGCCAGAAATACCTATTCCAAAGAAAAGAAAGCATCTTCAACTAATGGTTCTGGGAAGACTGTGTGTCCACATGCAGAAGAATGAAATTAAACCTGTACCTATCAACTTTCACAAAAAACTAAAGTGGATCAAAGACCTAAATGAAACACTAAAGCTTCTAGAGGAGAACATAGGCAGTACCCTCCATAATATAGTTGTAGGGAAGGACTATGCTCATCCAAGAATTAAGGCCAACAGTTGATAACGTGGGCTTTCATGAAACTAAAAGTCTTCTGCACAGTAATCAACCAGGTAAAGAAAAAGCCCATGGAGTAAGAAAATCTTTGCCAACTATACATTTAACAGAGATTTAAAACCAATATAAATACAAATAATTCAAAGAAGGTAATAGAAATAACTAAAAAATAAAGATCCTTTACTATCCAGGAAGAGAATTTTTCATATACTCATTCTACAGAATCCATGCCAAAGGCTGGTATTGTGATTCTAGGTAAAACTGATGGATATTATTCAGTGGCAACAAAGGCTGGAAGAGGGCCAGGAATGGTGAAGTAATAAGGAGATTATTGAGTCCCATAAAGGAGAAGCCAGAATTAAGGAAACTAGAATACTTTTGTTCTTTTGAGGCAAAGAAGCTAGTAAATAGAAATAGTAAAAATAACTCACAAGCAATTCTTGGGATATGGAGTAGAACGAGCACTATGAAGGATGTAGACAGCACTGATGTACGCACACATAGTATTTCTAGGCATTATCTATTTAAAAATAAGGCCGACAATGAAGAAATGAAGAAAAATGAACTTACTGAATATAGTAGGTCATATTTCTTGGATCTTCAGCCATGGAATCTAAAATAATAGTAAAAAGTGGGAAAAATGCAGCAACCACCATTTCCCCATCCTTGTACACACTGGGTTTTGTCTTTGCAGCACAGTAAGAACGGTCCAAGGAGTAGACATAGCTGGAATACTGCAGGACCAGGAACATAGAGAGCAGGACAAGCATCATGGAAGTATCTACAAAGTCTTACTCTGCATAGAGTTCAAATTTTCAGAGCCAGCAGGTGTATACATATCCCATGTATTTGTGTCCATTCATGTAAATTCCAATTTTGTTGTTGACTGTGATGGCCACCCTATTCCCACAGCTCCTTCAACTCAGTTTCTAATATCCCCTGGAGGTTTCTCAAAATTATTCTTCCCTGTAGTGTCACATCTGCGGTCCTACTTCAGGTTAAAAAAAAGCACAAAATGGAAAACATATTTGAGGCTCATCTTCTCCAGTCCCAGGTGTCATGATGTCATTCAGCTCCACTGACAACAGGGCTCCCTCCTGAGATGAAGTCCTTCTGGAAAGACTTGGCCAAGCTGGCATTAAGAAACTTTTACCTTCAGCTATGGATGAAAATATTGCCATGAGGGATGGGGGTATATGACAGCAGATAGCTATGTTTTATTTTATCATGTTCAAAGTTTGGGTTTACTCTTCAGCACCACATAAACAGGGCATTGTTATAAACATCTGTAATCCCAGCACTGGCAGACCAAAAGGCAGGAGAATCAGGAGGTCAAGACCATCTTTATATACATAGGATAGTTGAGATCCATAATTACTAGAGATTCTGTCTCAAAAAGTGTTGTTATAATCCATCTATATGTCCACAGCATTTATTTTGCCCACTTTTGTGGTTTTCTTAGAGTATGTGAGGTATCTGTCCCTTTCTCCCTCTTAAACAGAAGAAAATGAACTGAAAATATTAGTAAATTATTCTACCAGTAAGAATATTGAGAACAAAATATGTGGACATATCTTTATTGCCCTGGAGCACAGAAACATATCCAGGAAGTGAAATCATTCAGTGTGATGTTGTTTGTGGTGTATCATATTATCATATCTTTACTAAATAATGATGTATCCAGTTTGGTTTATGAATTGTGGCACAGTCTACTCCATGTAAATTGTTAATAATATGGGAAATCACGTGGCTAGGATAAAGTATGGAGTGTATGGGACCTATCTGTCCTTTGTTTTCAATTTTCCCCAGACCTAGTAATGCTTTGAAATAGAGACTGCTAGGTTTTTTTTTTGTGTGTGTATATGTGTGTTTGTGTTTGTGTGTGGACATCATGTGCAGGCCAGAGGTTGAATTTAGATGTCTTCCTTAACTGCTGTACATCTTATTTTGTTCCACTCTCTAATTTGCAGCACGGAATATTGAATACAGTGCCTCCTATATGCTAGGCAGGTGCTTTTTCACTAAGGGATATTTCCAGTCCAAAAATCCTTATCTGGTTTGATGCTATGATGTTGAAACTTTGGGATTATTGGTTTAAATAAAAAATAATGAAGAGTTTGGTCTGTACTAGCTTTGGCATTACACTGCATGATACACCCAGTGCATGGCTGATCCACCAGGAGAATTATGACTTGTCACACTCAAACATATCTCCTAAAATCTAGGGAAATTTTATTGTTATCTGGTGTTTGATGAGAATGAATATATTAAAATTTGAATCTCTGACTATATGGCCTTATTCAGTATCACATGTTTGTAGCTGCAATTACATTAGGGTGAGGTCCTGAGACTGTACTCCCAGCCTATATGACAGGTGTGCTATATGATTTGGAAAGATTTTTAGGATGTAGATACAGAAAAAGGTGTGATACAGCTGCAATGCAGGGATTGCTGATATTCAAGAGTGGCGCCATCAGGCACTATAAAAGGCAAGAGGAATTCTATCTAGTGGTTCAAAGGATGCATGAGACAGACATTTGAATGTTCTAATTTTGAAGTATATACCTTAACTCTGAAAGAACAAATATCTTGTATTTTATGTCAGTGAATATATATATATTTGGTCCAAAAGCAATTTGGGAAGGAAAGGTTTTATTTGGCTTATTCTTCCACATCATTGTTCATCATTGAAAGAAGTCAGGACAGGAACTCAAACAGGGCAGGAACCTCAAGGCAGGAGCTGATGCAGAGGCCATGGAGGGGTGCTGCTTATTGGTTTATTCCTCATGGCTTGTTCAGCTTGATTTCTTTTTTTCTTTTTTTTATTAATTCAAGTTAGGGAACAAGCTTGTTTCACAAGCTTCTCCCTCTCCCTCCCCTCACCCCATCCCTCCTCCCCCACCCCCAACCTACCCCCCACCCCATCCACCCACCACTCCCCAGGCAGGGTAGGGCCCTCAACAGGGGCTCTGCAAAGTCCACCAAATCTTCCTGTGCTGGGCCTGGGCCCTTCCCCATGTGTCCAGGGCCAGAGTGTATCCCTTCAAGTGGGATGGGCTCTCAAAGTCCCTTCTTACACCAGGGAAAAATGCTAATCCACTTCCAGAAGCTCCCTGGAGTGCAGAGGTCTCCTTAATGGTATCCATGTTCAGGGGGCTGGCTAAGTCTGGTACTGGCCTCCCATATAGCATCTGGGGTTGATGTGTTTTCCCTTGTTCAGGCCAACTGTTTCTGTGGGTTTCTCCAACCTGGTACAGACCCCTTCGATCTTCATTCTTCCCTCTCTTCAACTAAATTCCAGATTTCAGCACAGTGTATTTCTGTGGATGTCTGTCTCTGCTTCCATCAGCCACTGGATGAGGGCTCTCGGATGGCATAGAGAGTAGTCATCAGTCTCATTTTAGGGGAAGGGCTTTTAGGTTATCCTCTCCACCATTGCCTGGATTGTCAGATCATGTCATTCTTGTAGGTCTCTGGAGATCTCCCTAGTTCCAGATCTCTTCTCGGACCTATAGTGGCTCCCTCTAATATGATATCTCTCATCCTGCTCTCTCTCCTCTATTCTTCCCCCTACTCAATATCTCTGCTCCTCCATTTCCTCTCCTCTATTTCTCTTCTGGTGCTCTTATTGTGGCAGCACCCTCTCCCCTACCCTCACGCTCCCAATTAGCTCAGGAGTTCATGCTACTTCCCATTCCTGGGGTCTATTTATCCCTTAGAAACCTTCATGTTTCCTAGTTTCTTTGGTGAAGAGCATTATAGGCTGGTAAACCTTTGCTCTATGTCTAAAATTCATATATGAGTGAGTACATATCATGTTTGTATTTTTGTGACCTCACTTAGGATGGTTTCTTCTAGTTCCATCCATTTGCCTGCAAATTTCAAGATTCCATTGCTTTTTTTCCGCTGAGTAGTACTCCATTGTGTAAATGTACCACATTTTCTCTATCCATTTTTCAGTTGAGGGGCATCTAGGTTGCTTCCAGGTTTTGGCTATTACAAACAATGCTGCTATGAATATGGTTGAACACATGTCCTTGTTGTATGAACATGCACTATTTGGGTATATACCCAAGAGAGGAATGGCTGGATCTTGAGGTAGATTGATTCCCATTTTTCTGAGCAACCGCCATACTGATTTCCAGAGTGGTCTTACACCAGCAATGGAGGAGTGTTCCTTCTTCTCCACATCCTCTCCAGCATAGATTGTCATTGGTATTTTTGATTTTAGCCATCTGACAGGTGTGAGGTGGTATCTCAGAGTTGTTTTGAGTTGCATTTCTCTGATGGCCAAGGATTTTGAGCACTTTCTTAAGTGTCTTTCAGCCATTTCAGATTCCTCTGTTGAAAATTCTCTGTTTAGTTCTGCACCCACTTTTTAATTTCATTGTTTGGTGTTTTGGTGGCTAGCTTCTTGAGCTCCTTGTATATTTTGGAAATCAGCCCTCTGTCAGATGTGGGGTCACTGAAGATCTTTTCCCATTTTGTGGGCAGTCGTTTTGCCTTACTGACTGTGTCCTTTGCCTTACAGAAGCTTCTCAGTTTCAGGAGGTCCCATTTATTAATTACAGACCTCAGTGTCAGTGCTCCTGGCGTGATGTTCAGGAAGTGGTCTCCTGCGCCAATTTGTTCAAGGGTATCTACCACTTTCTCTTCTAGAAGATTCAGTGTGGCTGGATTTATGGAGAGATCTTTGATCCATTTGCACTTAAGTTTCGTGCATGGTGACAGGTATGGATTTATCTGCAGTCTTTTGCATGTCTGAATCCAATTGTGCCAGCACCGTTTGTTGAAGATGCTATCTTTTTTCCATTGTATAGATTTACCACCTTTGTCAAAAATAAGGTGTTTGTAGGTGCGTGGGTTAATATCTGGGTCTTCAATTCGATTCCATTGGACTATCTGTCTATTCTTGTGCCAACACCAAGCTGTTTTCAGAACTATGGCTCTATAGCATAGCTTGAAGTCAGGGATGGTGATGCCTCCTGAAGATCTTTTATTGTAAAGAGTTGTTTGGGCTATCCTGGGTTTTTTATTTTTCCACATAAAGTTGAGTAATGTTCTTTCAATGTCTGTGAAAAACTGTGTTGGGATTTTGATGGGGATTGCATTGAATCTGTAGATTGCTTTTGGCAGGATTGCCATTTTTACTATGTTAATTCTACCTATCCAAGAGCATGGGAGATCTTTCCATTTTCTGGTATCTTCTTTAATTTCTTTCTTTAAAGTCTCAAAGTTCTTATTGTACAGGTCTTTCACTTTTTTGGTTAGTGTTACCCCCAGATATTTTATGTTGCTTGTGGATATTGTGAAAGGTGATGTTTCCATGATTTCTTTCTCATTGTGTTTATCATCTGTATACAGTAGGGCTACAGATTTTTTTGAGTTAATTTTGTATCCTGCTACCTTGCTGAAGGTGTTTATCAGCTGTAGGAGTTCCCTGGTAGAGTTTTTCAGGTCACTAATGTAGACTATCATGTCATCTGCAAATAGTGAAAGTTTGACTTCTTCCTTTCCAATTTGTATCCCTTTGATCCCCTTTTCTTGTCTTATTGTCTAGCTAGAACTTCAAGTACAATATTGAAGAGGTATGGAGAGAGTGGACAGCCTTGTCTTGTTCCTGATTTTAGAGGAAACGCTTTGAGTTTCTCTCCATTTACTTTGATGTTGGCTATTGGTTTGGTGTATATTGAGTTTATCATGTTTAGATATGTTCCTGTTATTCCTGTTCTCTCCAAGATCTTTATCATGAAGGGATGTTGGATTTTGTCAAAGGCTTTTTCAGCATCTAGTGATATGATCATGTGGTTTTTCTTTTTCAGTTTGTTTATATGGTGGATTATATTGATGGATTTCGTATGTTGAACCATCCTTGCATCCCTGGGATGAAGACTACTTGATAGTGGTGGATGATTTTTCTGATATGTTCTTGGAGTCGGTTTGCCAATATTTTATTGAGTATTTTAGCATCGATGTTCATGAGGGATATCGGTCTGTAGTTCTCGTTCTTAGTCATATCTTTGTGTGGCTTGGGTATCAAAGTGATTGTAGCCTTGTAGAAAGAGTTTGGCAACATCCCATCTGCTTTTATTATGTGGAACATTTTGAGGAGTACTGGTTTCAGCTCTTGTTTGAATTTCTGGTAGAATTCTGCAGTGAAGCCATCTGGCCCTGGGCTTTTTTTGGTTGGGAGGCTTTTGATGACTGCTTCTATTTCATTAGGGGTTATGGGTCGATTTAAACTGTTTATCTGATCTTGGATTAATTTCCGTAAGTGATATTTATCCAGAAAACTGTCCATTTCCTTTAGATTTTTGAATTTTGTGGAGTACAGGTTTTCAAAGTATGACCTGAAGATTCTCTGGATTTCCTCAGTGTCTGTTGTTATATCCTCCTTTTCGTTTCTGATTTTGTTAATTAGCATGCTCTCTCTATGCCTTTTGGTTAGTTTGGGTAGAGGTTTGTCTATCTTGTTGATCTTCTCAAAGAACCAACTCTTTGTTTTATTGATTCTATGTAATATTTTCCTAGTTTCTACTTTATTGATTTCAGCTCTCAGGTTGATTTTTTCCTGGCGTCTACTCCTCCTTGGTGAGTTTACTTCTTTTTGCTCTAATGCTTTCAGTTGTTCTGTCAATTCTCTAATGTGATTTTTCTCCAGTTTCTTCATGTGGTCACTTAGTGCTATGAACTTCCCTCTTAGCACTGCTTTCAGAATGTCCCATAAGTTTGGGTATGTTGTGTCTACATTCTCATTAGATTCTAGGAAGTCTTTAATTTCTTTTTTTATTTCTTCCTCAACCCAGGAATGGTGCAATTGGGTGTTATTCATTTTCCAAGAGTATGTAGGTTTTCTGCAATTCATATTGCTGTTGAATTCTAGCTTTAATGCATGGTGATCTGATAAGATACAGGGGGTTATTTCAATTCTTTTGTAACTATAGAGGTTTGCTTTGCTGCCTACTATGTGGTCAATTTTAGAGAAGGTGTCATGTGGCGCTGAGAAGAAGGTATATTCTTTTGAGTTTGGATGGAATGCTCTGTAGATATCTGTTAACCCCAGTTGGGTCATAATTTCTTTCAGATCCTTTGTTTCTTTGTTAAGTTTCTGTCTGGTGGTCCTGTCTAGTGGCGTAAGGGGGGTGTTGAAGTCTCCTACTATAAGTGTGTGTGGTTTTATGTGTGGTTTGAGCTTTAGTAAAGTTTCTTTTACAAATGTGGGTGCCTTCGTATTTGAGGCATAGATGTTCAGGATTGAGACTTCATCTTGATGGACTTTTCCTGTGATGAGTATGAAATGCCCTTCTTCATCTCTTTTGATTGATTTTAGTTTAAAGTCTAATTTGTTAGATATTAGGATTGCTACACCAACTTGTTTCTTGAGCCTATTTGATTGGAAAATCTTTTCCCATCTTTTTACTCTGAGGTATCGCCTGTCTTTGAAGTTGAGGTGTGTTTCTTGTAAACAGCAGAAGGATGGATTCTGTCTTCGTATCCATTCTGTTAGCCTATATCTTTTTATGGGTAAGTTAAGACCATTGACATTTAGGGATATTAATGTCCATTGTTCATTGGTTCTTGTTTGTTTTGGATTTATTGTTGGTGGTGTCATTGTGTGTGGATTTTGCCCTCCTGCTTCTTTTTGTGTTTGGTAAAATTAGATTATCTATTGCCTGTGTTTTTGTGTATGTAGTTATGTTTGTTGGGTTGGAGTTTTCCTTCCAGAACCTTCTGTAGTGCTGGATTTGTGGATATGTATTGTTTAAATCTGTTTTTGTCATAGAATATCTTGTTTTCTCCATCTATAGTGATTGAAAGTTTTGCTGGGTACAGTAGTCTGGGTTGACATTCATGCTCCCTAAATGCTTGTATGGTATCTATCCAAGACCTTCTGGCTTTCAGAGTTTCCGTTGAGAAGTCGGGTGTGATTCTGATTGGTTTGCCTTTATATGTTACTTGGCCTTTTTCCTTTGCTGCTCTTAATATTTTCTCTTTATTCTGTAGATTTGGTGTTTTGATTATTATGTGTCAGGGGTACTTCTTTTTGTGGTCCAGTCTGTTTGGTGTTCTGTAAGCTTCTTGTACTTTCATAGGCATATCTTTCTGTAGGTTGGGAAAGTTTTCTTCTATGATTTTGTTGAATGTGTTTTCTGTACCTTTGAGCTGTAATTCTTCACCTACTTCTATACCTATTATTCTTAGGTTTGGCCTTTTTACAGTGTCCCATATTTCCTGGATATTTTGTGTTAGGGATTTGTTGGACTTGACGTTTTCTTTGGTCGATGATTGTATATCTTCTAGAGAGTCTTCAACAACTGAGATTCTCTCTTCCATCTCTTGTATTCTATTGGTTATACTCGCATCTTTAGTTCCTGATCGTTTGTCCAGCCTTTCTATTTCCAGCATCACCTCATTCTGTGTTTTCTTTATTGTTTCTATTTCAGCTTTCATGCCTTGAACTGTTTCGAGTGCTTCCTTCACTTGTTTGGTTGTTTTTTCTTGTCTTTCTTTAGATTCTTTGAGAGATTTGTTTACTTCTTGAATTCTTTGGTTTGTCTTTTCTTCCATCTCATGTAATTTTTTGCTTGTTTTTTCTTCTATTTCTTTAAGGGATTTTCTTATTTCCTCTTTAAAGGGCTCTATCATCTTCTTAAGATAATTTTTGAGGTCCATCTCTTCTACATGCTCTGTGTTGGGCTTTTCAGATCTTGCTGGTGTGGAGTCCCTAGATTCTGGTGGTGTCATATTGGTCTCTCAATTGTTGAGTGAGTTCTTATTCTGTCTTCTTCCCATATCTTCTTCCAGTGAGTGCAGGAGGGGTCTCTCTATCTCCTCTTGTTACCTAGTGGTATGTGTGGGCCAGGAATTCAATATGTACAGCTCTGGATGGTCTTGCCTCTCCTGGTAGTCACCTCACTCTGAAGGAGTTAGGCCTTTGTAGGGGTCAGGTGTCTGGGGGGGGGATGGGAGAGAAGAGTGGGGTGTTTCCAGGCTCATGGAGTTCCTCACTGCCTGGGCAGGTCTACCCCAAGCAGGAGCATGCCCGGGGAGATCAGGGTGGATGGGGCTTTGGAAGGGAGTTGTGTAAGAGCAGGGATCACTCACCTCGTTGCGGATCGGTCGTCGGAAATGGAAGGAAGAGTAGCCTGTTCCCAGATTCAGGGAGCTTCTCCCTGCCTGGGTGTGTCTACTCCAAGCAGGCACAAGCCCAGGGAGATCTGGGTGAATTAAGCTTTGGACGGGAGTTGGGTAAGAGCATGGGGTCACTCACCTTGTTTCGGATCAGTTGGTGGAAAGGGAAGGAAGCCAGCCTGATTTCTTATAGAATCCAGTACCCCAGCCTAGGGGTTGCCCCACCCACAATGGGCTGGGGCCATCACATCTGGCTTACAGCCAGATCTGATGGAGGCATTTTCTCGGTTTAAGCTTCCTCTTCTCTGATGAATCTAGCTTGTGTCAAGTTAACATAAAATTAGCCAGCAACACCCATGTCTGGGCCCAGAATCCAGTGATGGGTATCAATCACATTTTATGCTTTGCCACTGAGGGCACCAGGTTTCCTGCATCCCCAGTGAACTCTCACAAACCTGTATCCCAAGGTCTTTCTGAACCACTTGCAGGCTGTTCCACAGTTGGGAATGTTTATTCTCCTAACAGTTTATGCTGCTAATATAACTTTTGGGAGTACTCTTATGAGTAGTTTTAGCTTTAGGAACTTCCTTGAATTTGTGGGTTTCAGGTTTTAGAAAAGGTCTTTGATCCACTTGGAATTTATTTTTTGAAGGTTGATTGATAAGAATACAGTTTAATTACTCCTTGCACTTTGTATTTCTTAGGGTTTTCATAAGTGAAATAACTAAAGATAATAAATATGGATTTTTTGCACATTTTACAGATATAGCACAAATACCACATTTTATAGATATAGCACAAATACCACATTTTATAAATACAGCACAAATACCACATTTTATAGATTATAGCACAGATACCACATTTTGTAGATATAGCACAGATACCACATTTTATAGATATTTTGACTGGAGTACAATGAAATATGAAAATAATTTTAGTTTACATTAACTTGATAGCTCAGGATGTTGAACACCAGCATTTTTTTGTTTGCCATCTTATTTTGTTTGAGATTTCTCTTTTAGATCAATGCCATAGCATTCAGTTAGGTTGTTTGCTTCCTTGGTGTTTAGTTTCTGCAATCTTTGTACATTCACTATGCTACCCCAGTCAGATACACAGCAGGAGTGATGCCAACTCTTTGTTTTTAACCTAACTGCATATGAAGTACTTTTTACTCCTTTGATGGGTATTCATTTTTTTCTCATTGATATTAGAACTTTTATTAATACTGAAACACATATCAGGCAAATTTTATAACTTTAGTGAAAAAATACTGCAACATAAAACAACATTTAGAGAGATCTTTTAGTTAAAAAGAAATCCGTTATCTTGCCCTAATGGCATGTGTGTATTTGGGAGGTTAGAAGGAAAGGGTTCATTTTGTCTTACAACTCTAGTATCACATTCCATCACTGAGGGAAGTCAGAGCAGGAACTCAAAGCAGGAACCTTGAGACAGGAGGTGAGGCAGAGACCATGGAGGAGTGCTGATACTGGCTTGCTCAATTTGCTTTCATATACAACCAAGACCTGGTACCAAACCATGGGTATCTATCCCCTGCCACAATGGGCTGGGGGATCTCCCCTATCAATCACTAATTAAGAAATATCCTACAGGCTAGCTAGCACATAGCCCAATCTTATGGAGGAATTTTTTAAATTGAGGTTCCCTTCTCTCAGATGACTTTAGCTTGTGCCAAGTTGACATAAACCAGCCAAAACAATGGGTCCCTTTTTGAATGACACACCAATACAGCACTAATTAGCAATACCGTTTCCTTTTTATTCACTCCCATGAATATATAAAGAACACTACGAACTTAAAAATCCCACAGTCTTTACAAAGTCAAATAGTTTACATGTCGGTCTCTTAAAAAAAATCCAATGTCTGTTTAAAATCTACATCCTCAAAGTGCCTATACTAAAAGAGCAAAAACAGCACAAATAAATTAAAAATTTTGGTAAAGCAAGTACAAATTAAAGCCAAACTTGCCAGGTGGTGGTGACTCACCCTTTTATTTCCAGCACTGTGAGTTCCAGGCCAGCCTGGTCTACAGAGTGAGTTCCAGGACAGCCAGGGCTACACAGAGAAACTGTCTCAAAACCCTCAAACAAACAAACAACCCAAACTCAGTCAATATCAAGAAATAAAAATCAAATCAGAAATCAATGAAATAGAAACAAAGAAAAAATACAAAGAACCAAAGATTTTAAGATGTGGTTCTTTGAGAAGATAAACAAGATACATATCATTGTCTCAACCAATTAAAAGAAAGAGAGCAACCAAATCAGAAATGAACAGGGAAACACAAAAGCACTAAACTGATTCAGATTATTATGGGGGATACTTTAAAAACCTGTGATTTAGTAATGTGGGAAATACAGAAGAAATGGCTGAATTTCCAGATTCAGCCAAACCACCAAAATTAAACCAAAAAGTCAACAATATCACACTCATAACAAATGTGGAGACTGAAATAGTAATAAAAAGCCTTTCAGGTTAAAAAAAAAAGGTTGAGGGCCAGATGGATTCACAGCTGAAACCTATCAGATTTTCAAAAATGATCTACATCAAGTTCTTCATAAAATATTTTAAATTTTCTTATTAATTTATTTTTACATTCCAATCCCAGTTCCCTCTACTTCTTCTCCTCCCATTCCCCTGTCCCTCCCCCCCCACCTTCCATTTGCTCCTGGGGAGGATAAGGCCTCCCTTTAGGAAGTCTACTAAGTCTGTCCCATCATCTAGTTGAGGCAGGACAAAGGCACCTCTCCACCTCCACACCCCTGTGTCTAGGCTGGGCAAGGTATCTCTCCACATAGAATGGGCTCCACCAAGTCAGTTTGTTAATTAAGATTTAGATCTTGGACCCACTACCAGTGGCCTCATATATTGTCCCAGCCTCACCACTGTCACCTATATTAAGGGAGTCTAGTTCAGTTTTATGCAGGTTCCCCATATGTCAGACAGGAGTCAGTGATCTCTCATTAGCTTGGGTTAGCTGATTCTGTGGGTTTCCCCATCATGGTCTTGACTCCTTTGTTCATATTATTGCTCTTCTTTCACTTGTATTGTACTCGAGGAGCTTGGTCCAATGGTTAGTTGTGGATTTCTGCATCTGCTTCCATCTGTTTCTGGAAGAGGGTTCTAGCTTCTCTGGGGTTATGGATTGTAGGCTGGGTATCTTTTGCTTTATCTCTGGTATCCACTTAGGAGTGAGTACCTACTATATTTGTCTTTCTGGGTCTGGGTTACTTCACTCAGGATGTTTTTTTCTAGTTCTGTACACTTGCCTGCAAATTTCAGGATGTCATTGTTTCTTACCTTTGAGTAGTACTCCATTGTGTAAATGTACAACATTTTCTTTATCCATTCGTTGGCTGAGGGGCATCTAGGTTGTTTCCAAGATCTGGCTATTATGAATAATGTTGCTGTGAACATAGTTGTGTAAATGTCCTTGTAGTGTGGATGTGTCTCCTTTGGGTATATGTCCCAAAGTGGTATTGTAGGCTCGTGAGTTGATATCTAATCTTGTGAGAAATCACTATACTGATTTCCACAGCAGCTGTACAAGTTTGCAATCCCACCAGCAATGGAGGAGTGTTCCCCTTACTCCACATCCTCTCCAGAATAAGCTGTCATTGATGTTTTTGATCTTAGCCATTCTGATGGGTGTAAGATGGAATCTCAGAGTTGTTTTGATTTGCATTTCCCTGATGACTAAAGATGTTGAGCATTTCCTTAAGTGTCTTTCCGCTATTTGACATTGTTCTGTTGAGAATTTTCTCTTTAGATCTGCACCCCACTTTTTAATTGGACTATTTGATTGGTTGACGTCTAGTTTCTTGAGTTCTTTGTGTATTTGGAGATTAGCCCTTTGTCATATGTGGGGTTAGTGAAGATCTTTTTCCATTCTGTAGGGAGCAATTTTGTCTTGTTGACTGTGTCCTTTGCTTTACAGAAGTTTCTCAGTTTCAGGAGGTCCCATTTATTCATTGGTGCTTTTAGTGTCTGTGATACTGGTGTTGTATTTAGGAAGTGGTCTCATGTACTTATGCATTCAAGTGTATTCCCCACTTTCTCTTCTATGAGGTTCAGTGTGTATGGATTTATATTGAGGTCTCTGACTCATTTAGACTTGAGTTTTGTGCATAGCAATAGATATGGATATATTTGCTTTCTTCTACATGTTGAAAGCCAGTTATGCCAGCACTATTTGTTGAATATGATTTCTTCTTTCCATTTTATATTTTCAGCTTCTTTGTCAAAAACTAGGTGTTCATAGGTGTGTGGGTTGATATCAGGGTCTTTGATTCAATTCCATTGGTCCACCTGTCTGTTTTTATGCCAATACCAAGGTGTTTTCATTACTGTATCTCTATAGTAGAGCTTGAAGTCTGGCATGGTGATGTCCCCAGATGATCTTTTATTGTACAGGGTTGTTTTGACTATCCTGGGTTTTTTGTTTTTTTCATATGAAGTTGAGTATTGTTCTTTCAAGGTCTGTGAAGAATTGTTCTGGGATTTAGATGGGGATTGCCTTGAATCTGAAGATTGCTTTTGGTAGGATTGCCATTTTTACTATGTTGATCCTACCCATCCAAGAGCATGGGAGATCTTTCCATTTTCTGATATCTTTTTTAATTCCTTTCTTTAAAGACGTAAAGTTCTTGTCATATGGGTCTTTCACTTGTTCGGTTAGAGTTACTCCAAGATATTTTATGTTGTTTGTGGCTATTGAAAAGGTGGTGTTTCTTTGATATCCTTATCAGCCCATTTATCAGTTGTAGGAATTTTTTGGGTTACTTATGTAAACTATTATATCATCATAGGCAAATAACAAGCGTTTGACTTCTTTTTCAATTTGTATTTCCTTAATCTCCTTTTGTTGTCTTATTGCTCTAGCTAGAATTTCGAATACTATATTGAATACATATGGAGAGAGTAGACAGCCTTGTCTTGTTTCTAATTTCAGTGGGATTGCTTTGAGCTTCTCTCCATTTAGTTTAATGCTGGCTGTTGGGTTACTGTATATTGCCTTTATTATGTTTAGTTATGTTTCTTGTATCCCTATTCTATCCAAGACTTCTATCATTAAGGGGTGTCAAATTTTGTTTCAGGCTTTTTCAGCATCTAATGAGATGATCATGTTTTTTTTTTCTTTCTGTTTGTTTAAATGGTGGATTGCATTGATGGATTTTCATATGTTGAACCATCCCTGCATCTCTGGGATGAATCCTACTTGGTCAAGGTGGATGATTTTTCTGATATGTTCTTGGATTCTGTTTGCCTGTATTTTATTGAGTATTTTTGCATCTATGTTCATGAGGGAAATTCACCTATAATTCCCTTTCTTGGTTGATCTTTATGTGTTTGGGTATCAGGGTAACAATAGCCTTATAAAAGAGTTTGGCAATGTTCCTTCTGTTTCTATTGTGTAGAGTAATTTGAGGAGTATGGGTATTAAATCTTCTTTGAACATCTGGTAGAATTCTCTGCTGAAACCATCTATGCCTGGACTTTTTTCTTTTTGGTTGGGGGACTATTGATAACTGTTTCTATTTCCTTAGGAGTTATAGGTGTATTTAAGTTGTTTATCTGTTCTTCCTTTAATTTTGGTATGAGGTACTTATCCAGAAAATTGCCCATCTCCTTAAAGTTTTCCAATTTTGTAGAGTATAGGTTTTTGAAGTATCATCTGATGATTCTCTGGATTTTCTCAGTGTCTCTTGTTATGTTCCCCTTTTTGTTTCTGATTTTGTTAATTTGGATGTTCTTTCTCTGTCTTTTGATTAGTTTGTATAAAGGTTTGTCTATTTTGTTGAATTTCTTAAAGAACCAACTCTTTGTCTCATTGACTCTTTGTATTGTTTCCTTTGTTTTTATTTTATTATTATCAGGGTTCAATTTGACTATTTCTTGCTGTCTACTCCTTCTGGGTGACTTTGCTTAATTTTGTTCTAGAGTTTTCAGTTGTTCTGTTAATTCATTAGTGTGGGATTTTTCGAGCTTCTTTTCATAGGAATTTATTGCTATGAACTTTCCTCTCAGCACTGTTTTTAATTGTGTCCCATAGGCTTGGGTATGTTGTGCAGTCATTTTCATTAAATTTCATTAAATTAAATCCTTGACCCAACAGTGATTCAGTTGATCATTGTTCAACTTCCATGTGTTTGTGGGCTTTCTGAAATTAATGTTGCTTTTGAATTCTAACTTTAAGATACAGGGCTTATTCAATTCTTTTTGTATGTGTTGAGGTTTGCGTTGTTAGCAAGTATGTGCTCTATTTTTGAGAGGATTCCATGAGATGCTGAAAAGAAAGTATATTCTTTTGTGTTTGGGTGGATTGTTCTATAGATGTCTGTTAATTAATTCCATTTGAGTCACAACATCTGTTAGTTCCCTCATTTCTCTGTTAAGCTTCTGTCTCTGGCAGATTTGTCCAGTGGTGAGAGTGGGGTGTTGAAGTCTCCCATTATTAGTGTGTGGGGCTTGATTTGTGATTTAAGCTTTAGTAACATTTCTTTTACAGAAGCAGGAGCCCTTGTGTTTGGGGCATAGATGTTGAGAATTGAGATTTTCCCTGATGAATTTTTCCTGTGATGAATACGAAATACCCTTATTTACTTTTGACTGATTTTAGTTTGAAGACTATTTTATTAGATATTAGGATAGCTATACAAGCTTGTTTCTTAGGTCCATTTGATTGGACAATTTTTTTCTGAACCCTTTACTCTGAGGTAGTATCTATCTGTGAGGCTGATATATGTTTCTTCTATGCAACAAAAAGATGGATTCTATTTTTGAATCCAGTCTATTAGCCTGCGTCTTTTTATAGGTGAATTGAGACCATTTATATTAATGGATATTAATGACCAGTGATTGCTAGTTCCTGGCTTTTCTGTTTGTTTGTTTTTATTGTTGATGATGGTATGGTATGTTCAATTCCCTTCTTTGGGATTTGCTGCTGTAAGCTCTTCTATTACCTGTGTTCTTGTGGATGTAGCTGACTTCCTTGGGGTGGTGTGAGGAGAGGGGGAGGGAAGCAAGAGGAGCCACAGACTCAGAGAAGAGGCCTTGTCTGCAAACAAGTTCTCTCACAGCGTCTGCAGCTCATGGATTAGGCTGGACCAGACAGAGAGTTCCAGGGATCTGTCTGCTGCCAATCTTCCACCAGCTGTGTGTGTGCCTGTGTGTGATGTAGCTGTGACTGTGCCAGATTGTACAACCATGCATGTACATATGTACATGCCAGAGTGAAATATCAGGTGTCTTCCTTTTATGACAGTCTCACTGAACTACCAGTTCTCAGGATCTTTTTGTGTGCCTCATCCCTTGCTAGGGTTAGAGGCTCTCATGGATTTGTTTTTATGTAGATGCTGGAGATTCAAACTCAGGTCCTCAGGTTTGCAGAGTGACAGCCAGACCCACCACACAGCCCTGCTTGTTGGTCATTTAAATTCTCACAGCACTGCTGACTTGTGTGATCAAATGTTTTCTAAGTCAAATATTTCCTCACTACTGAGCATAAGGATTTTCTGTAGTCAGCCTTTATGCCAGTTGTCAGAAGCCACAGCCGAAAGTCTGTCTCAGTGAGCACAAGTCCTAGATTTGTTTACAAATGACCAATAGTCCATTTCAGGTTTTTCTCTTCCTTCTTTCTTTCCTTCCTCCCTCCCTCCTTTCTTCCTTTCTTCTTTTAGAAAGGTTCTCCTTACATAGCACTTGCAGCCTGGAATTCACAGAGATCCACTTGCTTCTATCTCTTGAAGACTGGGATTAAAGGCACAGGTCACCACATCCTACCTAGGCCTGTGTCATGGTGGTGATGGAACCCAGGGCTCTCATATGCCTGGTGGGAGCCCCAGTACTTGTGTGGGCTGTGACTGCGTGGAATCCTGAGTCAGTGTCAGGGACATGCTGCCATCTTAGGGAATTTAGGACTCAAACCCTGTGTCCTCCTTAGCATGTGGCTCTTCTTGGGATTACCCATGGGGTTTCATGTGTGACATTTCGGGGGGGGGGGAATCTGGTTTCATCACATGCCATTTTCATTCTGGAAATGTTAAGGTGTGATTCTGGAACGTTTTTAAATTTTGTAGTATTTATTTATTTATTTATTTATTTACTGGGACACGATTTCTCTGTGTAGCTCTGTCTGCCTTGGCACTCTTTGTAGACCAGGTTTGCCTGGGACTCAGATCTGTGTCCTTCTGCCTCCTGCATGCTGGGATTAAAGGTGTGTGCTACCACCGTCCTGCTGAAAATTGCAATTAGCATTGATTGTACAATGAGTTTCATGGTGACTTTTAAAAAGTTACTACATTTTCATTTTATTAGCGGCAGTGTTCAAGTCAACATATACATATGGCTGTCAGAGCACAACTTGTGGAATTGTTCTCACCCTCCAGTGAACGCATCCTTCAGATAAAATTTATGTTGTCAGGCTTGGTGGCAAGCACCTTTACCCACTGAGCCATCTCATAGGCCCAACATTTTGTTTTTAGCTCCTGGTGCTGGGTGAAATATAGGACTCACACATGCTAGGCAAGATGTCTCCTAGCCAATCCTTCCTTTTTTGAGAAAGCCTCATGGTGACCCTCACCCTCTTTCACTTCCCCTCTCCCCTCTCCCTCCCTCTCTTCCTTCTTTTTAAATTTTTTTCTTTGTGTTTTTTTTTTTGTACATGAATATTTCTCATGAATATCTGTGTGTCATGTGCAGTATAACTCCATTGGAGGTCAGAAGAGCACATCGGATCCCCTGGAGCCAGAGTTATCATGAAGGTTCTGGGAGCTGAATTCAGGTCCTCCATAAGAGCAGCAAGTGCCCTTTACCATGGAGCCAACACTTCAACTTCTTGGTCACACCCAATCCAGTTACTTTCACCTTGGGTTCTCTTAGTTGGACTGACCCTAAGTCCCACAGCCTTTTATTACAGTACTGAAGGGACCAGCCCCCTGTTTTGGCAGCCATGACAGGCTAACATGTATTTGCCTGACCTTGCTGGGCATGTCCTGGTCACTAGGAGGTCAGATGACCTCCTTATGTCAAGGAACCAATGAGAAGTTAGCTGGTGGGGCTCTGTTTTACCACAAGTGCACAACAGTGACGCGCAGAGCATAGCAACCAGTCTGGGAGGGCCTATGGGCCGTAACAACCAGTTGACCCGTCAGCACAGGGCAGGTCGTCCAAGCCTGGAAATGTACTAATCCTGAGACTGTTGTATACCCCTAGACACACTCCTTACATTGCCCTATAAGATCCCTGTCTCATGGTCTTTCTCCAGCCATCCATGTGGTGGGTGGATGAAAGGCCCGAGCTAAGGGGGTTAGCTCGTTAAACAACTGCAATAAAAAAGACTCTTCGCTTTTGCATCAAAATGGGCCTCTTGGTGATTTTGGGGTTCAGCATTTGGGCACAACAGTACTACCAGGACAGGGAGTCAGATCTCCTGTGTGCATGCTTGTGTACATGTGTGTGCACTACTCACATGTATTTCCTATGCAGATTAGCTATGAGCACCGAGAGGAGGACACAGGAGCAAGCAATTTTGGAACAAGATGGCATCTGTGGTAACTGGGAATCTGACACCCGCTGTTGCTTGTGGTGGTGCTGTTGTTGTTTGTGAGCTGTGAAAGCTGATACTAGTGTAGAAATTTGGTGTCTTCTTAAGTCCAAAGTAGTAAGTGGAGAAAACAAGCTTGTCATAGAAGTCCATTGCCAGCACCTCCACAGCACACAGGAGCACAGGCCCATCAAGAGGGCTGAGGTGTTAAAGGCATTACAGCAGATTGCCATTAGTTTCCTGTGCCTGCGACTGTCCCCTGTTAATCAATTCCTGATTGTCCTGTGTACACAGTTTCAAGACTCCTGCATCTTCCTCTGACCTCTAAGCAAATGTGTCAGGACCCATGAAAAGGAGTCCATTCCATCTTGCCTCAAGTTCAGAGAGCTCAAGTCTATCTTATTGTCCATAAGACATTAGTTTGGCAGCTACAGGATGTTTTGGCCTTGGTGGTGGATGTCTTTTATCTAATTAACAATAGACTTGGGCCCAGGTGTTCTTACTCTGGACCCTGAAGGCTGAATGGCAGGTGTGGCTACCAAATGGCTACCTGGAGGATTGAGGTAAGTAAATCTCTTTGCCCCTTATACATGATAATAGAAGTCTTCTCCATTTTGTCCTCACTGTTGGTTGAGTACATAAGATGGTGAAAGAATAAACTAAGGGCATTCAGTATGGATGGAATGGCCCTCCAGACTGCTATCCTGTGTCTCTGTCTTGTATTCTTAACCCCTTTACCTAGCCTTTCTCCCATCCACACTTCCCTTCTCAGGTGTGAACCTCAGGCTCCTCCACTGGCTCTGACTGCAGGCCCACAAAGATAGCTTCAGACACAAATGCACCAAAGAGAAGGTTTGTGTATCAGCCAAAGGAAGGAAGCCACCTGAGGGAGAGAAGGCCAGTGTAATGCCTAGGAGTAAAGGGGTGGGGGTCGGGGGCATCAGCTGGGGACAGGGACTCTGGGACCAGGGAAGGGGTTTCCAGGCCTCCCCCAGGGTATTCAAGACATCCCCTTACAGACATGCCCACAAGCCAGCCTTATCCAAGCAGTCCCTCACTTCCCTGGTGATCCTAGATTGTGTCAAGTTGGCAATGAAAAGTGACCATCAAGGGCTCTCTGTCAGAAAGGTGTTTATGATGGGAGCACAGGGCAGTGTCTGAAGGCACAGTCATATGTTCATGGAACTACTTCCAGATCCAGGGTGCAGTCTGGGTTTGGCTAAGAGCTGCTGCTTGTTAATAGTTTAGGGGCTCTGCAGAAATTACAGGCCAGTGGGGTGCATGATATCTGAGCACTTGAGAAGTGGAAGCAGAAGATCAGGAGTTCAAAGTCATCCCTAGCCACATGGTAAGATTGAGGTCAGCCTGGGCTACATGAGACCCTGTTTCAAAAAACTATAAAGCAACAAAACAAAACAAAACAAAACGAAACAAAACAAAATTTCTCTTTTTCCAGGTAGGGATGAGAGGTGCACAAAAGCTTGGCTAGTATTTTCTCATGTCACTCAGTGAGTGCTGTTGTTCTTTTGTTTAAATGAAGACAAAGGTCACACATGGAAAATGAAATACAAGATATGTTAACCAGTTTATTCAAGGGGGAGAGTAAGAAAGAAAGAGACTGAGAGGGTAGAGCAAGAGAGAGAGGAGAAGAGAGTGAAGGACCGACCGTGTGGAGGTGCTCACTTAAAAGGGGAAGCTTGCACACGCATACTGAGTCCCTATGCACCCGGTAACAAACGACATGGCAGTGATATGGCCATGCCACTGGGTGTGCCCTGCCCATCATCAGGAGGGTGGGGTCAGCAGGTTCCAACAAGGGCTGTGTTTGAAGCTGGGTCAGTCAGGGGCCAGGACCTGCCTGTGCTTAAATGGAATGCTCACCTAACACTGACTCTGGCCCTTAAGGGAAGTATGCAGACATTTTATTTGGATTTTGGCCACTTGTGGATGGAGCCCCAGCTTCTGGTTGAGTCCTTGGTGCACAGTATGCCTCTGGCCAGGACCTGACTAGCAGTTATCAAAATTGAGGAACTAAGTTTTTTAAATTTCTTTTTGTTGGTTCTTGTTGGTAGTTGTTCCTGGCACCTTGGCACAGGTGGCATCAAATGACAGCTCTGTGGAGCCCTTCTCTGCTTCCAGCTTCCTGTGAGCTCCCATCATCAGGCTTGCCAGGCAAGGAAGCACCTTTATGGGGTCAGCCAGCCAGCCAGCCAGCCAGACAGACAGACAGACAGACAGACAGTCAGCCATCCATCCATCCATCCATCCATCCATCCATCCATCCATCCATCCATCCAGCCAGCCAGTCAGCTAGCCAGCCAGCCAGCCAGCCAGTCAACCAGCCAAACCATCCCCTATTTGTTTGACACAGGGTCTCATGTATCCTGGACTGGCCCAGAATTTGTCCTGTACTGAGGATAACCCTGAATTCCTGAGTACTGGGTTGGGCCTTTAGCATAGGAGCTGCTAACTTCATAGTTCCAGGACATGGAAGGGCTGCTGTCACCACTCCACCTGACTTTGTAGAAAATGAAGGTTCTTGACTTATTGATGAACAGCACTGCAGTAAAAGCAGTAAAATAGAGCCCCTCCCAACCTCCCACAGGCCACCACTTTGCATAGAGTCTTGTTTATATTTAGGCATTACAAATTGTGGTTTGTGGGTGTTGTCAGCCCCAGGGCTTGCCCATCTGGGGAAGGAGGTGACTTCCATATCCAGCACCACAAAGAAGAAACACAGCCTAATGTTAGTGGTTAGACCAGGTGCCCTTTAGTCTGTGAATGCAGCAGAATGCCTGTGCCTGGAGAGTTGGCAGGGTTTTTACTTTTATTTCTTTGTTTTTGAGACAAGGTCTCACTATATGGCCCTGACTGTCTTGGAACTCAGAGAGATCCAGCTGCCTCTGCCTCTTGACTGCTTGACTAAAGGAGTGTGCTACTAAATTATGCCTGGTAGTAATTTGCTCTTCTGATAAGAGATTTGTTGGGGCTAGAGAGATGGCTTGGCAGTTAAAAGCACATGCTGCTCTTACCTAGGACCCAAGTTCTGTTCCCAGTACAAACATCTGGCAGCACAACTCTTGCAATTCCAACTCCAGAGAAACCATCACCTCCGGCCTGGGCTGGTGATTACAGTTTTGCCTGACTCTTGAGACACCATTAGGATCCTGAGATCGCTAAGCAAGTAAAGCCTGATGACCCGGGTTCAGTCCCCAGGACCTACATGGAAGGAGAGAACCGACTTCTCTAAGTCATCATTATCCTCCACAAGAAAGCTGCACACAACAAATAAATGTCTTTTTAAAAGTTTGCTTTTCTAAGGGCTCCTTTAGAGTTTGTGGCCACAAGCAAAGTTGTCCCTTCTCTTTCCTGGGTCCACAGATGTCAGCCAGGTACTGGAACTTCCCTCCGAGGCCAGTAAAGAAGCAGCCTTGATAAACCAGGGTCTGGGAAGAGGCCCAGGGTATCCCCACCTGCAGCCAGTGTGACTTCAGTCCAGATGCCTTCAGGGACCACAGCCCCCTCCCAGGACAGGGCTAATCACATTGCAGGCAGGATTCAAGAATCCTGCCACTTTGTGAGCAGGTCCGGTCTGTTTGCATCTCCTCTGTGCCCTGTTCACACAGACTGAAGGAAGTGCAGGTGAGGCAGTGTTTTAGATAATCTGATGCACTTTCTTTCTATACCTTCCACTTTGGACATCATCAGCTCTTCTGTTTTGTTGTTTGTTTGTTTGTTTGTTTGTTTTAGACAGGGCCTCTCTATAGAGCCCTCACTGTTTGGGAGCCTAGTGACCATGGGGAACTCAGCCACTGTCCTTGCTGCTTTAAAGCCACCTTACTAAATTCTGGTTGATACATTTTCAAATATTCACCCCTCATACTGATCCCCTAAAAAGACCATGACTACAGCACCCTCCTAGGCTGCCAGGCCACTGAGCTCTAGGATCCTCCTGTCTCCACCTCCACAGTGCTGGATTCTTCACTTGGTTTCTGGGAACTGAACTCAGCCCCTCACACTTACATAGTGGCATAATCGCCTGGGGCTGACTCTGTTTCAAGATTCCAGAGGTTTCAGTCTAAGGTCATGGCCCTTTCCCTTTCCTAGCTATCCTGACCATCTTGTGGGAGCAAATAAAAAAGAGAATGGTTGTGGTCTCAGAACAGCCTTCAAGTATACATTCCAATGGCCCAACTTCCTCCCTTCCACTGTGGACCACGTCATTAATAGGCAAGCTTTTGTGGGGACTCTTAATATCTAATTAGGATGTTGAAAGATGGTAAAGGTGCCTATTGCCAAGCCTGGTGACCTGAGTTTCATCTCTGGGACACATACGAAAGACCCAACTCCAGCAACTTGACCTCTGACCTCTACACACACAGGCACACACAATAAATAGAAAACTTAAAAGAAACCAAACCCAGCCAGTGGTAGTGGCACATGTGTCTTCAATCCTAGCATTCACATGACAGAGTCAGGATAGCCCTGTCTACATACAGATTTCCAGGCCAGCCAGCCCTGCACAGTGAGACCTTGTCTCAGAACTAGAGTTCTGGTCATCCTCAGCTTCCTGGGAAGCTTGAAGCTATCCTGGGCTGCATAAGACCCTGTCTTGAGAAGTTAAAATGGGATAGGCATGTAGCTCAGTTGGTAGTGTACTTGCCTGGCAGGCACAAATGTGTGAGTTCCATCCCCAGCTCAAAGTGGTTCCCAGCTGTCATTCATCACAGGGAGGTGGAGACAGCATAGCTACTGAGGCCACAGTGTCAAATATGAGTAGGCTGAAGCTGGAGGTCCTGAGCCCTGGGAGTCATGAGACCAATATAGTGAGACCCTGTCTCAAGCAGAGAAGCAGTGTTGGGGAACAGAATTGGGGGAGTCATAACAGCATGGGGTGGGAGTGTTTCTTAACAACTTTGGTGTTCCCCTAGTTTTGACTGATACAATTGACATGAATCTTCCTGCTGCAAAGGACCCTGGGAGCTTCTGAGCATGGAGGTCAGTGAAGGCCAGGCCTCCACCCTGCAGCTGCTTCCTGTGAGGCTGGAATGTTTCTAACAGGCAGATGTTTGATGACCTCAGAAAAAAGAATGGTTCAGTGGGTCCTGTCCATCAGTTCCTGGTTCCCCAGAGGAGTGCTTGCTGGGTTGCTAAGAAGAGCCCATGAGGTAACAATCTCAAGTTTCCACCTCTATTGTCTTTACAAAATCACTCTCGAGATGCAAATCTCAACTGAAAAGCCAGCACAATATATTCCTGGGACGTCGAGCTCTCTGGGGAGCCCTGCCTCAGGTTGACAGGGCAGCTGTGTGTGAAGCTCTGAATGTCAATTCCACAGTGTGGGCCACAGAGGCCACAGGGACACAAACCACAGGCATCACAACTGTCCACACATTTGGCAGGAAGGAATAATTTGTGGAGAGCAGAGACCAGGAGGATGTGGGCAGTGACTGAACACCCCTGGGATTGTCACATAGAGTAAGGAGTCATGGTGCTAGCAGAGAAGTCCTGGGACCAGTCTCAAAACAGGTTAATATAACTTTATTCTGGGAGAAAGCAGGTGACGCTGTGGGTTCCCTCTTCAAGGATCCACCCAGGCCACTCTCCAGGACTAGATCTGAAGTAACAGAGAGAGCACCTGTGCCCTGACCCAGACCTAAACCCACTCTCCATCAAGTCTGCACCTGTGACCACACCCAAATGGGCCTGGTCAGGGCTACAGGTGAGGGCAGAGTGGATATATCACTACAATTCCCCTTTTAGTCTAAAGAAAAAGATTTAGAGTTGATACAAAACTATATACAAAGCAAATATCAAGTATATCAAATATCAAGAAGGAAAAGAACAAACACACTCAAGACCTATTGCAGTGAAGCAGCAGGAGCAAATGGTAGGAACTGCACTACATGAAGGTAAGAAAGAGGCTACTGAGGTGCACCAAGGTGCCTGAGAGGCAGGAGAGGCTGCCTGACAGTTGGTGTCCTTCTCTGCTCTGGGTGAATGGTGACTGTCCTCTGATGACTTCCCTGAATCCTGTTTTGTTCTTCTCTTCCTCATTGCCTGCTGCCATTTTCCTTCTGCCTTCGTCTAACCTTGGCTCAGTTAACCTTGTTCTTGGAGTGTGGCCTGGATTTTATTCTCTGAGAAATTTGAGCTGCAGAGGTACTTGTGGCTGCATCTCTGCCCAGCAGAAGTCCCATAGCTGTGCTGAGGTGAGACAACAGGCTCTCTTTGTGAAGCCCACTTAGGCTCCTCACAGTTTCACAGACACAACTCCATGTTGTGTCTGCAGGACTCAGAAACTGTTTTTATTCCAAACTTCTTCATATTGAGTTAAAATCGGCCTGATGGGGGGTGGGTGGATGGAATGAGGACCTCCAAGCATTGCTAGTGCTGTAAAATTGTGTAGCCCTGTGAGAATCTGCATATAATTTTTCACAAATTTGAACTGCGGTCCCCAAGTGTCCCAGTGATTCCATAATGAGAAGTAGAGAATCTAGGGCACAACAGGGTTATAGCAGCATTCCTCAGAGCACCCCAAACCAGCAACTATTCAAATGCCCATCACTGATGAGAAAACAGACAATGTGGTCCAGCACCTCCATGGAATATTGTTAAGCATGAAAAATACACACACTTATTTGTCCATGAGCCAGTCAGTCTTCTTTTACTTAAAGAAAACCCTGACATAATAATCATCTTACTGAGAGCAAAGTTTATTTTGACACCTGGTTGGAGAGATTTGCTAGCTTTCTGAGCTCATTAGTTGAACACATTGGGCCTAAATTGAGGCAACCTGTGGTTTAGAAAGCTGTTTTGGAGGAAGCTGGGAGCCACTGGGAAGCACTGAGTGAGAGCAAGAGGCTGGTTCACCATCATGCTGTGGTCCTGTGCTGGGCAACTAAGCCTTCAGTGCACAGACTGGAGAACTTGCTATGCAATCTTGGATAACTGGTCAAGGAACCCTGGCATCCACCATTCTGTGCACTGGGTTTACAAGGCAAGCACTACATTGACTGATCTGCCCACTGGGTTCTTCTCCCAGCTTACCAGGCATGCATTGTTGCAGACACACAGGCATACAAACCACCTGCACATATAAAGTAAAATTAAAAATGATCAAAACAGCAAAAGTACACAATCTTCTCCACATCACCACACCCCTGTGTTCAGAGCATCCTGTTTTCCTGCCTCTGGGTTGGAATATAGCGTGTGGGTTAATGAAAGTTAAATCTCTTCTCCATAGTGTCTCAGGGGATCTTTTCTTACATTAGTGTATCTAGGAACTCAACATGAGGATACAGTGCAGCGTGCTTGTATGTGTGTATCCATGCATTTCTGTGTTCAGGAGTGTGTGTGTGTGTGTGTGTGTGTGTGCATGTGTGTGTGCATGTGTGTGTGTGTGTGTGTATCTGTACCCACAAGCATGCACTCATGTGTACATGGCTGCAGACAACCCTGCCCTGAGAACACAATCTTCTAATGGACAGGAACATCAAAGCCTGGAGGAAAGTCGTCAATCCCTGCTGAAGCAGAAGGGACTGGTTACCCAGAAAAAGGACTTGGCAGTAAAGCTGCAACATCACCTCACTGTGTCCCAGATGAAGTAGGAGCCCAGGCTGGCAGAAGCAGGTGGAGTCAAGTGTGTCCCCTTTGCCAGGCTCTCTGTCCTCTTTGGGTTTGTGTTCATTTGGCAAGGCTCCTGGGCACAGCCAGGGAAAGATTACCTCAGACTATGATGCTGGCTAAGTGAACAGGAACTCGTGTCTAGGGAACAACATGCTTGACCTTTATTCCTGTGGGGATTGCGTCCCATTCTTCCCTTCTGAGATCTCCAGTGTGGTCTGAGAATCTCACCCCTTAGGTTAGGTCTCCCCACAAATATTCCTTCCCATGGTAATCTCAAACCCTGAAGCAGGAGGGGAAATTGTGAAGGACAGGGTGTCCACCACCTTATGTTCCTTCAGGAACATCACCTTTAGAGGTAAGTTTCTACCCTTCAGTAGATCAGCATGCAGCACACTCCTGCTGTTTTCAGGCTCTCTGTGGTGTTCATCAGTTTCCTGTGAGAAGATTTCTCTGGTCATAAACAGATTAGGAGTTGACAAATTACTCCCAGGCAGGGTCTGAGCTGTAGGAATCATCAGAGCCGTCTCTGCAGTGTTGTGTAGGCGCCACTAGAGGGCAGGCATAGAGCCTCCCAGGTAACACATTTGCCTGGTATCTAAGCCAGGCCATGGGTATCTTTTCTGAACTGTGACTCAGACGTTGCTATGCTGATATTTCTCCCAAATAATACGGACTGCTGGAGAAAATGCTGTTTTTTTTTTTTGTAGTACAGCATAGTGTGTATTTTTGAGTTCAACTTCTGGCAGTTTTTAAAAGGTGAGAACAAAATTCCAGCCCCGGGCTCTCTGACTCTTTTTCCTCGGGGAAGCAGGGAATGAGCTGGCTGAAAGGAAATGCTGGATGGTCTAGCTGGTGGGGGCTCAAAAGCTGACATGGCAGGTCCCCACCAGGCCTCTGTCCCAGCTTCTTTCTCCCCTAGGTTTGAACTCCTCCAGCATGATCTGGAACAGACCACAGCCCAGGAGGAGAGCCTCCTGCAGATAGAGTTGCTGAAGCAGGAGCACTATGAGCCAGGCAGGTGAGCCACCATTGAGCACCATTCCCAGCAACCAGGGTATTCATGGGGTGCGTTTTCTCCCTTAACTTTTGTTTACTAGGGGTGCATAAGCCCTGAATTTTTTCATGCCAGCAGCCCAGGGAGACTGTTTCTTTTTCTTTTTAATTAACTGTATTTAAATTAAAACTAACGAGAGACTGTTTCTATGTCTGACATCTTTCCATTCCTTCTCTGACAGCACCGCTTAAGAGAACCAAGAAGTCTGGAGGAAGCCAGAGACACCTTGCAGGCATGACATTCTACACTCCAGGATCAAGGCCTCCTCAGAAAAGGCCACCTCCTTGCAGCTGTGAACTCACCAGTGAGGCAAATACCAACCTAACATCAGAGGATCCAGCCCCAATCTGTTCCACATCTGCTGGCTCACTAATCCCAGAGAAAGCATTCATCAGACAGAAGCTTGAGATACAGAGGACACGCCACAAATTACTCAGAAGCCTGACATCCATCAGCAAGTGGCCCAGTGTGGGAAAACAGCATGGAGAAGGCTATGCGGGTGAGCAAGAGTTATTCTGTGAGCCTACTGCCAAGCTGACTCCATATGGGATGGGAAATCTGACAAGGGGACTGTGTTTACGTCACACTGCTATCCAGACAGACCGCAACAAAAGCATAACATTCTCTCTGTAGTGCAGTGCTGAGGCTGACTCCATACCACGCACAAGTGCTGCTGAAGATAACTCACTGAGAGACTAATCCAGTTCCTCGACCTCATGTTATTCATTTGCTTTTTCCTACAGAAAGTTCCAAAGGAACCCGGGAGCTATGCTTAATTTTGTTGTTTGATGTTATTATTAGTTTACATCTTGGGATACTTGTGCTTTTGTTTTTTGGTTTTCTTCATTTTCATTTAAAGTTTTGTTACTTTTTGTTATTTCTTTTATTCCTTTCAATGTTTTGATAGTTTGCTAAGGCTTTTCACTGTATATAATGAGTGCTGTTTTGAAGCCCCCATAAAATGAATGAATTTTTTGAATAAAAAAGCCATTTGCAACTTTCCACTCTTAAGTCTCTTCTTTAGACATGTAGAAGTCACACTCCTTCGAACCCAGAACTCAGGCATGGATGTATCTCAGCAAGTTCCAGGCAGCTTGGGCTGCACAATGACTTCCCAGCCATGGGTCTCAGGGCTACACCGGCAGATGGCACCTTGGGTATGAATGTCATGGCCTACTCCATGGATACTCCCCACCTATATTTACTTGAGTCTTCTGCCATGACATATGTGTAATTCCTGTAGAGGCCACATGAGGGCAGTGGAGTCCACTTGGCATTTAAGTTAAAGTGGCTCGCTGTCTCATGGGTCTTCTGAGACAGCAAGAAATGCTCTTAATGCATGAACCATCTCTCCAGTCCCTGCACTTGACTTTTGTCCTCCCAGCCACATGTGCTCTAGTAGTTGGATAGGAGCATCTCCAACCAAGTACGGAGGTCTCTTGAGACCTGTAGGGACAGGTACAGGAGGTAGGCATGCTATCCATCTCAGGCTGCCTCACATCCATGCAGGGCTCTCACAGGTTCAAGATCCTGTCCCAGCATCACTGGCTGTCAGATGGGAACAGATTTTTCACCTCTCATCTAGGATGACAATGCAGATTAGGTCTGTCTGATGAAATGCAGAATTGAGAAGACCCTACTGGGGGTAAAGTGGGGTAACAAATCCCTCTTCATGGTCCAGCTAAGTGATGTTGGGAGGAACCTTATGACTAGCTGCAGTAAAAGGAGACTGTATCACGGGCCACATACCTCTGGTGGAGAGTGGTTGATGCTGCTCTGTATTTATATATTGTTTGTACTCTAACATATAAACCTTGCCGGAAGATCAGTGTGGAGCTAGCCACTAGTTAACCATAGAGGCCAGGCAGTGGTGTCACACACGTTTGATCCCAGAACTTGGGATCTCATGCCTTTGATCCCAGCACTTCATAGGGAGATGAAGACAGGATCTCAGCACATTCAGACTGAGGATTTGGAGAGATAGGAGCTCAAACCTTCTGGTCTCAAGATTCAGTAGAGGTAAGAAGTCTCTTTTGGCTGGCTTCTCTACTTCTCCGATTGCTCAGCTTTTATCCCCATATCTGACTCTGTGTCTTTATTGTTAAGACCAATTAGAACTCTTGCTACACTGCACTTGTTCCGCAGTGGACCTCAGATTATTTTGAGAAAGTGTTTCTTCCAGATGACTGTTTTATTCTTGTGAAGCTCCCCTGGAATGGATCTGACTTGAGACAGACAGTGAGTCTCAGAGTTTAATGTATGAAGGTAATAATCCTGTGGGTCTGCAGACTGGATCTGTCACACCAAGGGTAAAAATAACCCACTGTCCCCGGATCTTCATGTGGGTGGGAGTGCCAGATCTTGGGTCAGAGAAGCTAAGACACCTGGTTTTCCATTCCTTAAACTTGAATCTCTCCATCTCATGTAATTTCTCATGTAACTATATTACTGTGTGTTCCATGTGAGAAGTTTCAGACTTTCGTTATTTTACTTTCTTGCCGAGAAGCTATAGAAACCAAGAAGGCCAGCATCAAAGCTTAACCTGGAAAACAGGTTAAGGGAATGTGAACACCTGGAATTTGTAACTGAGATGAGGCTGTTTAGAGGACCAGCCTACCCTGAAAATTCTTCTGTACATGTCTGGTGTATTGGTCAGCGCTCTATGGGGTAAAAGAACTTATAGAATGAATTATAGAATGACTTAGAGGCTGTGTGGTCCAGCCTATTCAACATTGGCTGGCTATGATGGCAAAGTCCAAGAATCTAGGAGTTGCTCAGTCCATGAGCCTGGATGTCTCAGCATACCTTTAGTAGAGTCTGGAATCCCAAAGAAGTTGGCTCCGATGCCAGTGAAGGAGTGTCAGACTTGCTAACAAGGTGAAAGCAACCAGCTAAGAGGAAAGGCAGGTGAGAAGCACCACATGCTCCTCCCTGGAGGGAAGAGCAGCCTCATGTCTGAAGACTGATGAAGACACACACATGGGACACGAGCCGAAGCCCTCACTATTCGCCATTCATCTGCTTGGCTTATAAATTTTGTAACACAACCCACAATGTTCCACTCTCCAACAACTCTAGCATAAAATCTCAGGTTGAAGCACTTGCTGGGGCCTTCCCTACCTTAGGAAGGCTCTGGTGCTGTGAAACTTTGCACTAGGGAAGTCTTCATGCTTTTCTCTTGTTAGTCTCCATTTGTTTTGTTTTGTTTTGTTTTGTTTTGTTTTTGTTGTTTTTTTTTTTTCCGAGACAGGGTTTCTCTGTGGCTTTGGAGGCTGCCCTGGAACTAGCTCTTGTAGACCAGGCTGGTCTCGAACTCACAGAGATCCGCCTGCCTCTGCCTCCCGAGTACTGGGATTAAAGGCGTGCGCCACCAACGCCCGGCTTAGTCTCTCCATTTGTTGTGGAGTTCCTGACAAGGAACCTAAGATGGGTAGAAGGAAAAAGCATTTTTCCTCCTCTACTTACTAATTTTCTTGTAAAGCTCATATTTGTGGGCCAAATAATAACAAAATAGTGTTCTTTTTTAAAAAGTGCTCTCCTCTTCAAAAACATCTATTAGAGCCACTGTAAAGCTGCCTTATTCTTCCTTCTAAGGATACCTTGGAGTCATCCAAAATAATTAAAGAGAACAATGGACCCAAAAGAGAATTGTAGCTTTGGAACACCCTTTGCTATGGATCTCTGATATAAACAAGATCAGATGCAGACTGCCTTGTAGGTATTTGGGATGTACACTTAGCTGTATTTGTTACAAATACTTTGAGATCTGTATCATCTACACAGACAACACTTCAGAGAAAGCTCAATGTTATGATAAATCTTTCCGCCAAAAGCCACCTGAGCCCCACCGCTGGGTATGAGCTTTACTCCAGCTGCCCGCCTGAGTTAGGGCCAAATGAATACATAGAAACTTGTATTAGGTTCAAAGCTGCTTGGCCAATGACTAGGATTCTCATCTACTAGCTCAGTCTTAATTATCATAAATCTATATAGCTTTTAAGACTTACCTTATCAGATGCCATATTGGCATCCCTCCTTGCTGGTGGATCACATTGTGCCACTGGAGCAGGAGCGGAGGGGAAAAGAGGGATGCTTCCTGTTTCTCCTTCTTTAAATATGAGTCTCCTTGCTATGTCACTTCCTGCCTGGATCACCACTTATCTACTACATTTCCCAGAATCCTCTTTGACTTCTAGTCCTGTCTAATCTACTGTCTCATTGGCCAAACAGCATTTTATTTAACAATCAATAAGATAAACATACACAGAAGTACTTTCCCCATCAGCTCAAGGTCAATAAATTCACCTTGCTAAAGTGGAAATCTTCAACAGCCACGCATCATGCAGTGGATAAGTGTTGATCTGCTGCTTTGCACTGTTTAGCAGAATGAAGTCAGGAATACCTTTCTCTTTGTCTTTTCCCCTCCTTTTCCTTTGGACATGACCTTTCACCTGTTTAACTAGAACTTTCTGAACACATGCAGTCAGTCCACCCAAGCCATCTTCTTCCCATGCTACTCACCCTAGTGACCTCCGTGACCTCAAAGCCTAGTGTAATAAATGTGTACACAGAACCATAAACTAGTACATTTAGAAATTAACAACTTTACTTCTAGGCAATGAGAAGCTGTCTCAAATAGGGATGGTAGTGGCCATTACAGCCATGGAGAATGATTCCTCATGACAAATACATATATTTGGTTTTTTCAAGACAGGGTTTCTCTGTGGAGAAAACAGAGCCTCTGTGGAGGCTGTCCTGGAACTAGCTCTTGTAGACCAGGCTGGTCTGGAACTCACAGAGATCCACCTGCCTCTGCTTCCCAAGTACTGGGACTAAAGGCGTGCGCACCACCACTGCCCAGCTATGACTTAAATATGTTTAAGACTGTATTATTCAGGAGATAAAAAGATTTTAAAAATATGACTAATATTAAAACAGTGGAATAATACGCAGGCATAGTAAAAAGCAGTGGTGGGCAGTGGTGGCGCATTCCTTTAATCCCAGCATTCAGGAGGCAGAGGCAGGTAGATCTCTGAGTTTGAGGTCAGCCTGGTCTACAATATGAGTTCTAGGACAGCCAGCATTGTTACACAAAAATACTATGTCTCAAAAAGAAAAAAAAACAAAGAGGAAAAAGTCTTGAAAGTGGTTTTAATATTTATCTCTAGATGCTTAAAGCAAAGTTTATTTCTCTTATTTCCTTTTCTTGAAAGTTACATTTTACATATTATCTAATAAGGCAAGTGTAATGTCTCTGTTATGAATGAAAACAATTCCTTTCAATAAAACATAAGAGGAACTCAGCATAATAAGCTGAAAAGAGTGAACATGAAAGACTCCAACTCAAACCCAGTCTGATACCCACCAGCATGTATTTGAAAATCACTCTGGCCACACACAGAGCTCTGGGAAAAAGAACACTTGAAATGGTCTGTCTATCTCTTCTCAGAGAAAGACCCCAATGCGTTGGAATAAAATCCTTTTGCTAGCGTTCTGTCAGTGACTCTGTGGGGTGTGCCTCCCGAAGTTGGTTCCTCTTTTGGGCCCAACAAACACAGCAAGCTGGCCATTCTCCTTGGAAAGTTCTGCTTTCTCCGTGGCTGGTGTCTGAGAGCTGGGATTGCAGTTTTCACTTCTATTTATATATACACATGTATACAAGTTAGATATGTTTGTGCATATTATCTATAAAATTCAGGTACTTAAAAAATCATGCACATAACTATAGACATACTTCTGCATACAACATACATACCATATACACACAAACTCAAGTATTGAATGCATGCATACATAGTTAGGGATACATTGTGCTCAAAACTCTTGTTATTTGTTTGTATGTTGAGATAGGGTCTCACTTTGTAACCTGGGCTAGCCTCAAACTCATAATCCTCCTTCCCCAGCCCCTTGATGTTTTGATCACAATTGTCACCACTATTCCCTACTAGGCACAATCTATTCTTACACATAGTTCTATGGAGAACAGTGTCATCTTTAAAATTGTCATTTATTATTTTTTATTTATGTAGTATTCATAAATAAATATCTGTCTATACATTCACCATGTATGTGCAGATACCCACAGAGGTAAGAAGATGGTGTCAGGTCTCCTGGAACTGGAGTAATAGGTGGCTGTAAGCCACCAAGGTGACCACTTCACAGTTACTCAATTATTGTCTTTGTGGGTTTTCTCGGGTGGCATGTAGCAACAGGTTTTGCACATATGACTTCAGTTTGATGAATGAAAACTTGCAGACTCTGGACTGAAAGATTTCCGTTTAGCTTGTGTTCAGGCAGTAAGTATGGGTGTGGGGACCTTCCACATTCTCCACTGTTCTGTCGCCTACCACTGTCCCTGTGGCTGTGCAGCAAAACCCATTCACAGCTCACAAGAAACGAGGGAATGGGCGCCTATTGTGTGTGGTACATGTTCCGTGCCAGTGGACTTTTAAAAAATCACCCAATGACCATATATGTGAATGAAAGAACAAAAGTGTTTTCCATTGAGGCCCTCTTCTGATGGACAATGTTTGTAGCTTAGTGATGAAGTATGCCCTAGGTACATAAGAAGTCCTAGTTTTGGCCTCTAGAATCATGAAGAAACAACACTGGCAGTGAAAATAACTAATATTTAAAAATGTTAAAGGAATGGAGGAAAGGAAGCCACCGAAGAGGCATAGTTGTCAATTACTGGAACAGGCAGTACAGAACCACGTGTAGTTAAGGTTACAGGTGGACCAAAGCCCGGACTTTGAGAAACAGATTTACATATAAACAGGAACGAGTCTCAGTTTTCTTCACTTTTGTTTTGTTATATTGTAAGACAGATTTGAAGCCCAAGATGGAGGCAGGCTGGTTTATCAAGTTGACCCCCAGGAAAGTTGCATGCTTGTTTTCTTCTAATTTCTTGTTAGGTTACTTAATTGTACATTTAATTCAATTTCAAATTTACATCTGGCTCTGTGTGTGTGTGTGTGTGTGTGTGTGTGTGTGTGTGTGTGTGTGTGTGTGCGCGCGCGCGCAGAAACACACGTGTATTGCAATGTTTGAATGTGGGCACATGTATACGTGTATTGTGTGGAAACAAGCATGTGTGTATGTGGAACAACAACTATGGGGCCCTCGTCCTTTACGATGGGCCAATGGCACTATTACAGTGGGCTGGGACCTGCTTGTCCATGCTCCATTCTATGCTTGAACATCCATGCTTATACAGCACACGTGTTGTCTAAGATGGCCTGGCTCCCATAGATGTTCCAGGTTTCTTAGATGGATGTCTAGAATTTATGTCACATGTAAAGTCCCTAAGCTAATATTTGTCACCAAGCGCACTTAAGTTTTCAATCTTCTGCTGCACTTTCAGATAATGGTAAATCACCACCCTCAAGTAACTTCAAATGCACTGGTTTCCAGAACTTCTGTTTCTCATGGCCTTCTTTCAGGAATGGCGCTTTGTTTCTTCTCCCAATTCTCTCTGGAAGGGAAAAAGAAAAGACTGGGCCATCACCTTCTACCCAATGAAAACAGTGAGTCACTAAGTTGTCATTTTCAGGAACAACAACAACAAAACCCAGTTATCTGTGTACTATAGGATAACTTAGAATGGATGGAAACGGGTTTCACTGTGAATATCACTATTTTCTCCTCCCATTATAAATGACAGGACACATTAACAGGCCCCAAATGGTCATAAGTCATGAGGTTCTATAAGAACCTGATGGGGGCTGGAGAGATGGTTCAGTGGTTAAGAACATGGGCTGCTCTTCCAGAGGACCTGGCTTTGATTTCTAGCACCCACCTAACAACTCACTACTGCTTAAAGCTTGAGTTCCAGGGCATCAGACTCCTTCTTTTGACCTCTGCAGGCACCATGAATGCACATAATACACATACATACATGAAGGCAAAAAAGAAAGGCAACATGATAGGGAAATGCGTAATTTTTTGAAAATTCAGAGTCCCTGAGAATGGTGTTGAATACCTTGCCAGCAATCTTCAGTTGGAGTCATGGTTCTCTAAGGAACAGAACTTATAGAAAGAGACCAACAAACAGGTTGAGATCATTACCCATTAGGGCACATTCAAAAACATATAAGGGCAGTTTTCTCTCCAAAATGCTGTTTTTATACAGTACTTGTACCTGAAGATCTGGTGTAACAGACTGGTCTAACAAAGCTTTTTACTTTTTACCCAAGAGAATTCAGTTTAGTTCTCACCATTCTGCCATTACACAGCCATTAGGAAACTCAAAGTGACTGCAAATAAATCCATGCCCACTTCCAAAATAAACCTGGAAATTTAACAAAATTGCACAATTAGTTTAGTTAAGAGCTAAGAAATTAAATTTATGGGACTTTTTTTGTTTCTCTTTGCTTTAAGCTCTTGTTCTGGAAAATACCTCCCAAATTCTGTTTACACTTGGCAAGATTTCATTCCAAAATTACATTATTAATCCTTTCTCTACAGATATTGACATGTTACAACTCAGCAGGGCAGTGGTGGACCTTTGACACTGCTCCTAATTCTGAGGTTCCTGGATCTCTGGCCTGAAGCTCCTGCCTTCCTCTTGCTTCTATTTCACTAGGGGTTATAAGTCTATTGAAATTGCTTATCTGTTCTTGATTTAAATTTTGTAAGTGATATCTACACAGAAAATTGTCCATTTCATTTAAATTTTACAATTTTGTAGAGTATAGGTTTTCAAAGTATGACCTGATGAATCTCTGGATTTCCTCACTCTCTGTTGTTATATCCCCCCTTTCATCTCTGATTTTGTTAATTTGCATGTTCTCTCTCTGCCTTTTGGTTAGTTTTAATAAATGTTTGTCTATCTTGTTGATTTTCTTGAAGAACCAACTCTTTGTATTGTTTTCTTTGTTTCTCCTTTTTTTATTTCAGCCTTCAATTTGATTATTTCCTGCCATCTACTCCTCATAGGTGAGTTTACTTCTTTTTGTTCTAGAGCTTTCAGGTGTGCTGATAAGTCTCCAGTGTTACTATTCTCTAGTTTCTTCATGTGGGCACTTAGTTCTATGAACTTTCTTCTTGGCATTGCTTTCAATGTGTTCTGTAAGTTTGGGTATGTGTGCCTTCATTTTCATCGAATTTTGGAAAGTCTTTAATTTCTTTCTTATTTCTTCCTTGACCCAGGGGTGATGAAATTGAGCATTGTTCAATTTCCATGAGTTTGAAGGCTTTCTGCAGTTTGTATTGTTGTTGAATTCTAACATTAAACCATGGTGATCTGATAAGATACAGGGGATTATTCTAATTTTTTTGTATCTGTTGAGGTTTGCTTTGCTGCTAAGAATGTGGTCGATTTTAGAGAAGGTTCCATGAGGTGCTGAGAAAAAGGCATATTCTTTTGTGTTTGGATAGAATGTTCTATAGATATCTGTTAAACCCAGGGTTATCACTTCTGTTAGTTCCTTTATTTCTTTGTTAATTTTCTGATGGTAGTCCTGTCCAGTGATGAGGATGGAGAGTTGAAGTCTCCCACTAGGAGTGTGTGGGGTTTTATGTGGGATCTGAGTTTTTTTAGTAATGTTTCTTTTATGTATGTGGGTGCCTTTGTATTTGGGCCATAGATGTTCAGAATTTAAAGTTCATCTTGATGGATTTTTCCAGTGATGAATAGGAAATGCCCTTCTTCCTCTCTTTTGACTAATTTTAGTTTGAAGTCTAATTTGATAAATATTGTTTCTTAGGTCCATTTCCATATTGGAAAATCTTTTCCCAACCCTTTACTCTGAGGTAATATCTGTCTTTGAAGTGGAGGTGTGTTTTTCTTGTATGCAGCAGAAGGATGGAATTCTGTTTTCCTACCCAGTCTGTTAGCCTGCATCTTTTTATAGGTGAGTTAAAACCATTGACATTGAGGGATATTAATGACCATCGGGTTGATTCTTGTTTGTTTTGGAGGTGGTATTGTGTGTGGATTTCCCTCTTTTTTTCTGGCCTTTGGTAATGTGGGATTATCTGTTGTCTATGTTTTTGTGAGTTTAGTTAACTTCCTTGGGTTGGAATTTTTCTTCCAGTATTTTCTGTGGGGCTGGACTTGAAAACATGTATTGTTTAAATCTGGCTTTGTCATGGAATATCTTGTTTTCTCCATCTATATTGACTGAAAGTTTTGCTGGGTATAGTAGTCTGGGCTCGCATCCATGGTCTCTTAGTGTTTGTAGAACATCTACCTGCACCTTCTGACTTTCGGCGTTTCCATTGAGAAGTCAGGTGTAATTCTGATAGGCCTTCATATGTTACTTGGCCTTTTTCCTTTGCTGCTCTTAACATTCTTTTTTTATTCTGTATGTTTGGTGTTTTGATTACTATGTGTTGAGGGGACTTTTTTGTGGTCCAGTATATTTGGTGTTTTGTAAACTTCTTGTACTTTCATAGGCATTTCTTTCTTTAGATTGGGAAAGTTTTCTTCTATGATTTTGTTGAATATGTTTCCTGCACCTTTAGTTGAGTTTCTTCACATTCTTCTATACCTATTATTCTTAGGGTTGGTTTTTTCATGGTGTCCAATATTTCCTAGATATTTTGTGTTAGATATTTGTTGGAATTAAGATTTTCTTTGATTTATGAATCTGTTTCCTCTAGTGTTTCTCTAACACCTGAGATTCTCTCTTCCATTTCTTGTATTCTGTTGGTTATACTTGCATCTGTAGTTTCTGATCATTTACCCAGCTTTTCTATTTTCAGCATTCGCTCAGTTTGTATTTTTTATTGTCTCTATTTCAGTATTCAAGCCTTGAACTCTTTGAATTGTTTCTTTCACCTATTTGGTCATTTTTTCTTGTCTTTCCTTGCTTTCTTTAAGAAATGTGTTTATTACTTGCATTTTTGGTTTGTCTTTTCCTCCATTTCTTTAAGGGATTTTCTCATTTCCTCCTTGAGGGTCTCTATCATCTTCATAAAGTTGTTTTTAAGGTCTTTCTCTTTTGCTTCATCTGCGTTTGGATGTTCAGGTCTTGCTGGTGTAGAGCCCCTATACTCTGGTTGTATTGTATTAGTCTTTCTGTTGTTGAATGTGTTTTTACACTTTTGTCTTCCTATCCCTTCTTACAGAAGGTGCAGGTGGGTCTGTCACTCTCCTAGTGCATAAGGGTCCAAGGCTCTCTCTGGGTGGGTACAGGTGGGTCCAAGATTCCAATGGTGGCAGAAGCTGGATGGTTTGGCCTGCACCCAGGTGTCTCTCCCAGTGGATGCAGACAGGTCTAAGACTCCAATTGCAGGAGACACTGGATTGTTTGGTCTTCCCCCAGATTTTTGGAATTTGGTGGGAGGGACAGGACTACTACATATGGTTCCAAGATCAGGAGACTCCAAGGAGGGGGGTGGGTGGGCCTCAGAAAGCCCCTTGTTCACCTCTCCCGGTGGGTGCAGGTAGGTCTCAGCATATTTTATCATATTATATTTTATATTGTTATGTTTATTAGTATCCCTTAGAAACTTGTCTGCTTTTTATTTTTTATTTCATTTTACATTCCAAACACAGTACTCCTCCCCCAACTCCTCCCACTCCTCTTTACTCTCCCCCAGACCACCCTCCATTCACTCCTCCCAAAGAGTAAGGCCTCCCATGAGTAGTCAAGAAAGCCTCACACATCAAGTTGAGGCAGAACCAAGCCCCTCCACCCTGCATCAAAGCCATGCAAGGCATCCCACCATAGGGAATGGGCTCTAAAAAGCTATCTCATGCAACAGGGAGAGATCTTGGTCCCACTGCCAGGGGCCCACCAGACAGACCAAGCTATACAACTGTCTCCCATATGTAGAGGGCCCAGTTCAGTCCCATGCAGTCTCCACAGAGTTCCCAGGAGCTTAGGTCAACTGTCTCTGTAGATTTCCCTGTCATAATTTTGACCTCCTTTACTGATAAAATTCCTCCTCTCTGTCTTCTACTGGATTCCTGGAGCTCAGCCTGGTGCTTGGCTGTGAATCTCTGTGTCTCATTCCATCAGTTACTGGATGAATGCACAATGATGACAATTGGGGTATTAACCAATCTGATGACAGGGGAAGGCCAGTTCAGGCACCCCCTCTACCTTTGCTAGGACTCTTATCTGGGTCATCTCTGTGGATTCTCAGGAATTTCCCTAGCATGAAGTTTCTCCCTAACCCCATAATGGTTTTCTCTATCAAAATATCTTTCATTGCTCCCCCCTCCATCCCTTCCCCAAATTGACCATCCTGTTTCCCCCCCTCGTATTCTCACTCACCACCCTCTTCTCTCTACCATCCCCCCCAAACCCCAGTTTACCCAGAATATTTCACCTAACTCCCCCTCCCAGGGTGATCCACACATCCCTCTTATGGTCCTCCTTGTTACCTAGATTCTCTGGAGCTGAGGATTGTACTCTGGCTATCCTTTGCTTTACATCTAGTATCCACTAAGAGTGAGTGTCTTTCTGTGTCTGTGTTACCTCACTCAGGATTTTTCTACTTCCATCCATTTGTCTGCAACTTTCATAATGTCATAGTTTTTACAGCCAAGAAATACTCCATTGTGTAAATGTACCTTATTTTCTTTATTCACTCTTCCCTTGATGGGCGTCTAGGTTATTTCCAGAGTCTGGATATTATGAATAAGGCTGTTATGAACATTATTGAGTAAGTGTCTTTGTGGTATGATTGGGCATCCTTTGGGTATATGCCCAAGAGTTGTAATGCTGGTCTTGAGGTAGATTGATCCTCAATATTCTAAGAAGTCACCATACTGATTTCCAAAGTGGCTGTACAAGTTTGCACTACCACCAGCAGTGGAGCAGTGATTCCCTTACTGCAATCCACTCCAACATAAGCTGTCCTCAGTATTTTTGTTCTTATCCATTCTGACAGTTGTAAGATGGTATCTCAGAGTCATTTTCATTTTCATTTCCCTGATGATTCAGGATGATGAGCAATTCCTTAAAGGTCTTTTGTCCATTATAGATTCTGCAAGGGGATTCTCTGTTTAGCTCTGTGCCTGTTTTTTAATTGGATTATTTTGTATTTTGATGTTTACTTTCTTGGGTTATTTGTGTATTTTGGAGATCAGCCCTTTGTCAGATGTGGGGTTGGTGTTGGTGAAGATCTTTTCCCATTCTGTAGACTGTCACTTTGTCTTGTTGACCATATCCTTTGCCTTACAGAAGCTTTTCAGTTTCAGGATTGACTGTTGTTCTCAATGTCTTTGCTAGTAGTGTTATATTTAGGAAATGGTTTCCTGTGCCAATGCATTCAAGGCTACTTACCTCTTTCCCTTCTATCAGTTTTAGTTTAACTGGACTTATGTTGAGGTCGTAATCTACTTGGACTTAAGATTTGTGCATGTTGACATTCAGTTATGCCAGCACCATTTGTTAAAGGTGCTTTCTTTTTTCCATTGTACCTTTTTGGCTTCTTTGTCAAAAAGCAAGTGTTCATAGGTGTGTGGTATTAGTGTCAGAGTCTTCAATTCAATTCCATTGGTGCACATGTCTGTTTTGGTACCAAGACCAAGCTGTTTCTGTAATACTGGAATTCTAGAGTAGACCTTGAAGTCAGGGATGGTGATGCCTCCAGAAGTTTCTTTATTGTACAGGATTGTTTTGGCTATCCCAGGTTTTTGTTTTTTATATATGAACTTGAGTATTGTTTTTCCCAGGTCTGTGGAGAATTGTGCTGGTATTTTGATGGGGATTGCATGAATCTGTAGATTGCTTTTGGTAAGATTGCCATTTTTCTCTCTCTTTTGAAATTTAAATTAGAAACAATCTCAGTACCCTCTCCCTCCCATTCTCCCATGCCTCCCACCTATCCCCCATCCCATGCTCTTTCTGCTCCCCAGGGAGAGTGAGGTCTTCCACGGGGATCACCAAAGTCTGTCATATCATTTGGAGCAGAGCCTAGGCCCTCCCCCATGTGTCTAGGCTGAGGGAGTAACCCTCTACCTGGAATGGGCTCCCGAAGTCCATTCGTACACTAGGGATAAATACTGATCTGCTACTGCATATTTTACTATGCTGATCATACCTATCCAAGAGCATGGGAGATATTTCTTTTTTCTGATATCTTCTTTAAATTCTTTCTTTAAAGACTTAAAGTTGTTGCACTGATCTTTCTTTCTTTTTTGAAAGTTATCCCAAGATACTTTATGTTGTTTCTGGATACTATTAAGGGCAACATTTCTCTGATTTACTCACAGCTGGTTTATAATTTGTATATAGGAGGCTACTGATTTTTAAAGTTAGTCTTGTACCCTATCACATTACTGAAGGTGTTTATCAGCTGTAGGAGTTCCCTTGTAAAATCTTTGGGGTCACTTATGTAAACTATCGTATCATCAGCAAATAGTGAAAGTTTGACTTCTTCCCATCCAGTTTGTATCCCCTAGATATACTTTTGTTTTCCTATTGTTCTAGCTAGAAATTCAAGTACTGTATTAAACAGATATAAAGAGAGCTAACAGCCAAGGCTTGCTCCTGATTTATAGTGGTATTTCTTTGAGTTTCTCCCCATTTAATTTTATGTTGGCTGTTGACATGCTGTATTTTGCCTTTCTTATATTTAGATATGTTCCTTGTATCCATGATTTCTTCAAGACCTTTATCATGAAGAGGTGTTGTGTTTTGTCAAAGACTTCTTCAGCATCTAGTGAGATGATCATGTGTTTTTTTTTTCTTTCAGTTTTTTTATATGGTAGATTACATTGACAGATTTTTGTATGTTGAACCATCCCTGAATTTCTGGAATGAATTCTACTTGATCATGATGGATGATTTTTCTGATGTGTTCTTGCATTTTGTTTTCCAGTATTTTACTGATTACTTTTGTATCAGTGTTAATGAAGGAGATTGGTCTGTCATTCTCTTTAGTTGATTCTTTGTGTGGTTTGTGTTTCAGGGTAACCATATCCTTGTAAAAATACTTTGGCAATGTTCCTTCTATTTCTAGTGTGTGGAACAATTTAAGAGGAGTATTGGTATTAGCTCTTCTTAAAAATTCTGGTAGAATTCTAAGTGAAATCCACCTGGGCCCTGGGCTTTTTGGCTTGGGAGACTTTTGATAACCACTTCTATTTCCTTAGGTGTTATATGTCTATTTAAACAATTAATCTTGTCTTGATTTATTTTTGCTATGTAGTACCTATCTAGAAATTGTTCATTTATTTTAAATTTCCCAATTTTGTGGAGTATAGGTTTTGGAAGTATGACACAATTCTTTAGATTTTCTTAGTATCTGTTATGTTTCCCTTTTCATTTCTGAATTTGTTAATTTGGACATTCTCTCTGCCTTTTGGTTCATTTGGATTAAGGTTTTTCTATTTTGTTGATTTTTCTCAAGGAACAAATTCTTTGTATTGTTTCAATTTACTGATTCCAGCATCAATTTGATTATTTCCTGTTATCTACTCCCCCTGGGTGAGTTTGTCTCTTTTTGTTCTAGAGTTTTAAGGTGTGCTGTTAAGTCACTAGTGTGAGATTTCTCCAACTTCTTTATGTAGCCACTTGGTGCTATGAACTTTCCGCTTGGCACTGCTTTCATAGTGTCCCATAAGTTTGGGTATGTTGTGCTTTCATTTTCATTGAAATTTAGGAAGTCTTTAATTTCTTTATTCATTTTTTTCCTAGACCCAATGCCGATTCAGCCAAAAAGAGCATCCCCTTCTTTTCTAGTAGTTAATTTGAATATTCTCTGACTTTTAGATAATTTGGATAAGGGTTTGTCATTCTTATCAATATTCTTTAAGAACCAACTCCCTGTTTCATTTATTAAAAATTAAAAATCAATACACAAAGCACAGTCACCTTCATAAATACACATACAGAACACACTAAGAAAATAAAAAATACCATTTACAGAGTCTCACAAATATCTTATATTAAATACAACCAAGGATTTGAGTGACTTGTTCAGTGAAAACTGTAAGCTTCCTGAAATGAAACAGAAGGAGATACAGTAAGCAGGAAAGGCCCCACGCTCTTGGATTGACAGGATTAATATGGTGGAAATGACCATTCTAAAAACTCACTCTATAGAGTACAACAATTCTAACACAATGCTTCACAGAAATTGATAAATCGATCTTAAATTTCATATTTCAATACAAAAGACTGAGACTATTCAAAACAACAAGTAGTCATAAACAACAGTAATAGTAACTGAGGTATTACCATCAGAGATTTCCAGTTTTACTACAGAGCAATATGAATTTTAAAAGGTATTGAATTTTATTAAAAAAGTTTAATTGACTAATGAAATATAATTAAGCACCTATACATAAATTTATACACATATAACCATGCATCATTTAAGAAAGAAATACACAGCGCACCTCAAGGAATTGGCATCACTTCTACAAATAATACAGATCAATCCAGATGGCTATAGTGAAAAGAATGCAACTCAGTCCTTTACCCAGACCAAGCACAAAGTCAATTCCACAGGCACCAAAGGCCAGAACTCAAGACCTGATGTCATGAATCTGACAGAAGAGAAAGTAGGGAATGGGCTTTACCTCATTGATACAGGAAAGGAATTTCTGAACAGGAGCCCAATAGTAAAGCATTAAAAACAAAATCTAATAGATCAGACCTCATGAAATTAAAGTTTATGTACAGCAAAGAACACCATTACTTGAGTGAAAAGGAAGCCACCAGCATGGGTTAAAAATCTCACCAGCTCCATATCAGAGAGAGATAACATTCAGAATATAAAAGCAACTGAAGGACGGGAAGTGGTGGTGCACACCTTTAATCCCAGCACTTGGGAGGCGGAGGCAGATGCAGGCGGATCCCTGTGAGTTCGAGACCAGCCTGGTCTACAAGAGCTAGTTCCAAGACAGCCTCCAAAGCCACAGAGAAACCTTGTTTCGAAAAACAAAAACAAAACATAACCAAAAAAGCAACTGAAATATTAACTATAAAAAAACAAAAAGCAGGGGTTGGGGAGATGGCTCAGCAGTTAAGAGCATTGACTGCTGTTTCTGAGGACCCAGGTTCAATTCCCAGCACTCACATGGCAGCTCACAACTATGTGTAACTTAGGTTACAGGGGACCTGACAACCATGGCAAAACACCAAGGTACATAAAATAAAAAATGACAAAAATCAGAAAGTTGGAAAAATTAAGAAGTTGATCTGGTGCCTAACTTGAAGATTTAGCACTACTCACTAGTGTTCCTTATATATGAACAGTATCTGCATGCCCACCAGAACATAAGGGTAAACATCAATATCACTAAGCTATAAATACTGCAACCTAAAATAGAGACTTTCCTGTAAGATATTCTGGGACAATAGTAGCACAAATGATATGGAAGGATCAAACCTATCTGATTGTATTTAAGGAGAATTCATAAAATGGAACCCAAGCCCAATACTACTAACACAGCCAAGAGCCTGAGAATAGATAAGTCATGAGCCTAAGGCAAGGCCCAATACTATTATTCTGCCAAAGTAGCAAACCAATGAAATGACAGTTATACCCATATATCTGTTCTTCAATCAGCCCTGGGTAATGGAAACTAACACAGAGACCCAAAGTGCAAAATGTACAGAGTAAATGTGAGCCCAGTTTTAAATGGGATGACTTCTTCAAAGCCCTTCCCTCAAGGCTCAGTTCTTTCCACAAAAATGAGGAAGAAAGATTGTATTACTCCAAGAAAAAATAATACAGAATATGTGAAATAATACTAAGGAACCAATAGGATCTGAATTAATAATGAATTACCATTTAGAAATAAAGTTTGTGAAGTTAAAAATGTCCAGAAAATACATTAAAATGGTCTTGCTTTTTCCTAGAATGAAAAGAATTCATCAAGCGTTGTCTTCACAAGGAATTCTGCCGAAGCACCTCCATCACAAAGGAGTAATAAATACTCTAGAAAATGGCTGACTCTACAGCTCCAGATCCTGGAAACAGGAACAGATTGAGGCCAGACTCATTGTATGGAAATAATGAAAGATGGTAGAGGTCTGTCCATACAGCGCTTTATGGCAGAGGTGAGATAGTAGCAATAAGACCACCACCTATGTACTCCCCTGTGTTTCTCCTTACTCATAGTGAGCAAAAATCAAAATGCATGTCTCAACTCAGGTACTTTATTACAGTAGTTGCTGAAGTTCAATGAATATAAAATATTAGCCACCAACAAGACAGATGTGATATTTGGTTTACACTGACAACAAATGTATGGCAGGATCTACTCTGACTTTACTGTGTCAAGTCTACAGCTGTAGGATTTACTGTGCACTCATTGAGTTTTGGTGAACAAACTCTCTAAGTGTGAAGAGAAGTGTAACTTCTCATGCATTTACCATAAGGTAAAATGCCAGAGACTTGGAACTTGACCAAAAAGAACACATGGAAATATCCATATCTCTCTGTAACCACAGTACCCAAAACTAACACATATTTCATTTTAGAAATTAGACAGGTAGCAAGCCAATAGTGCATATATATAATATATATGTATATAATATATATATATATATATATATATAATCTCCAATAAAATTTCTAGTAAAATTCAAATGATGTTTCCCAGAGATAAATGACACAGCAATGCTACATTCACATGCAATATCAAAACTCCAGAAAGACATAGACTATGAACAGACCACCACATTTCAAGAGACCAAAATTCATGGAGTCAGCATATATTTTTAAGTTGTAAGCGAAGCCAGCGCTGCACCATCAGAAAAACTGTCTGAGGAGAACAAATAACCCAGATGTGAAACAATACAGCTAGAAGCCTACAATTTCAACAAAGGTAAAAGAGTTGCATTTTCAAGATAGTAGTTTTTTCGCTCTGTGCACAAAAACCAAATACCACTTAAACCCCTGTCACTGTTATGCTCTTTCCTCAGGAAAAGTATCAGCTTCCTCAGCCTGCAATGACCCATCCTTGTCAATTAGGCTGTTGTCTAGTTATTTATCCTCATCTCGACCTACTGCACAGTGCACTCCTTTGTCTTCAGCGTCATAGCACACATGTGTTTTCTCACGTCTAGCTGTTTACAGGTACCGCTTCTGTCTTTATGGCTTACTTTGTCTTCACTGTTCCCTGTCAGGAAGTAGGAAAACATATACAAATTTTAAAGAAAATATTTTTTTGAAAGATGACAGAAAATTTTGTTGAGTCTACTTGTATACCCATTTTAAGAGTTTTCTATTAAAATGCATCAAGTAAAAATCATTAATTTTAAACCCTTTATGGCATTAATAGCTTTTTAGTGGATTTTTCCAATGAAAACCAGTCTTTCTGGCCAAGTGCTACCTCCTTAAACATTCTCCATATTACCAGGTTGCCTGTAATACTCTGGTAGAGAGAAAAAGCAGTTGAACCATGGCTTACCTGAATTTTTCTCATCTGTAAAAATTTTATGCTGCTCCCTCACCTAGTCTCCATCAGCTATGCCTAATTCCTCATACAGGCATGGGGCCTTATGAGCTCTTCCCAACACATGAGAATGGTGAAGCCCCAATATTGTGTATCTCTACTTCAGGAAAACACAGCAGTTTTGAATTCATGAGTACAGTCACTTTGTCACATCCAAAAGAACAAGTTTCATACAATTCCCGCAAGTATTGACCCTCACGTCTTTTCTAACTCACTCTTCCACAGCAGTACCTCAACCCTGCATGCTGCAGTGGTTTTGGCCACCTCGACATAAATCAAGAAACACTTTGGAAAGAGGGAGGGATCTTTCCCATCACACTGTCCTGTAGGTAAGTCAGTGGGGACATTTTCTTGGTTAATAATTGGCATAGGAAGACCCAGCTTACTGTAGGTAAGGGCACATGCTCCTTATTCACATAAGAAAGCAGGCTGAGAAAGCGATGGAGAACAGGTCAATAAGCAGTGTTTCACCATGGACTCTCTCTCTCCCTCCTTCTCTCTCTCTCTCTCTCTCTCTCTCTCTCTCTCTCTCTCTCTCTCTCTGTGTGTGTGTGTGTGTGTGTGTGTGTGTGTGTGTGTGTGTGATGTCTAGGTAGATATGTAGAGATTAGAGGGTATCTGGGAGCTGGTTAAATTCTCCCATCATCCTTCATGGATTCCGGGGATGGAATCCAGGTCATAAAGCTTGTATGGAAAGTGAGTGATCTTAGGTACTGAGCCATTTCAATTGCCTCTTTACCAAATTTTCTTCCCAGTAACAATGTGACAGACTTTGATGGTCCCTCATGGAGGGCCTCAATATCCCTGAGGAGGGGGTTGGTTGGGGTGTCAGTGGGAGCATGGGATGATGGGAGTGTGATGTATGGGAGGATAGGGAGATGATATATGTAAATAAGAGTGCTTCTAAAAAGCCAGGGGTTGGTGTTGCACGCCTTTAATCCCAGCACTTGGAAGACAGAGGCAGGTGGATCTCTGTGAGTTCGAGATCTGCCTGGTCTACAGATCCAGTTCCAGGACAGGCTCAAAGCAATACAGAGAAACCCTGTCTTGAACCCCCCCCCCAAAAAAAAACCAAATAAAAAAGAGAGTGCTTCTAAAGTGAAAAAGTATTTAAAAATAAAACCAAAAAACAGTTTTCCATTAAAAAATAGAGAAGTGTTTCTTATATTCCTCTCCCTCCATAAATAAAGCAAACCCTTGTAATATGCTAACTATAAAGGAACACACAGGGTTGTGCCTGCAGCATGGGGGTAGTGTGAGCTCGCCTCATATATGGAAGGCTCCAGATTCCCTCTCTAACAATGATAGGAAGCATGACATTTTAAGGTAACTAAATACTTTCCATAAGTCAGCAATTGTATAATACACAGGGCCTGATGATCAAGTCCCTGCTTTTCTTATTGATTTGGGTCCGGAAGAAACCATGATGTTTTTCCCTGATGGTGATTTATTCCCTTGTGTTGTATATAAACATACATAGGGTCTTATAAATCAGAATAAAAAATGATTTCCTATAAATCAACACCAAAATGACAGGCCTGTGACACAGTGGGCAATGAATCTCAACAGACATGTGTCCATACTTCCAAATGTCCCATTAACATATTGAAAGATGTCCAATACCATCAGCCCTCAAGCGATGCAAATCAAAGTTCAATGAGATGATACTTGATGTGATTAAGATGATGAAAATACAAGAACTAAGTCAATCCTGGTGGTCGGGGTCTGTAATCCCAGCACTTGGTAGAAGAATATATATCGCATATATGAGGTTGAGGCTGGACAGCACGGTCTGGTGTAAAAACTGAAAAGTTCATGTTGCATGCTGGGGATATAGGTCAGGGGTAGAACACTTGTCTAGCACGCACAAGTCCTGGGGCACATGTGAGTATGTAAAGGAACTGAGGAACAGAAATCTGCTATGTTACTGCTGGGACTGTAGATGGAAAAAACGTGTTGCAGACACCAGCACCTGTGTATTCACGGTTTTGATAACAGACAATGGGAGAAACCCCAGATACCTACTGACTGATGAATGGATAAACAAGGTAGTGTGTTAATAAGATGATGTAGTATCTAGCCACGGAAAGGGGTAGAGAACTGATACAATCCATATCATAAGTAAACATTACAATCATTAATCTCAGTTGAAAGTAGCCAAAGGACTGAAGAATGGGATACTTCTATATTGGATGGTTTGATTTCTATTAAATATCCAGAATGAGAAACTTTAATCAGCACATGAGATTGGTAACTGATAGGAGGTGGAGTCGGGAAATGAAGAGTAAATACTAGTGAATAATTGGTTTCTACTTGAATAACAATAATATTTTAAAATCTAATAGGGTGATATTTGCATAATTTTAAGAACATACAAAAAAGAACCTACTGGACTGCATAATTTAAAAGAGTGAACTTACTACATAGTGTGTTACATCTCAGTAAGCCTCTCATTATTTAATGATCACATTTCGTTTCTTTTTTTGTTTTTTTCCAGACAGTGTTTCTTTGTGGGCTTTGGAGGCTGTGCTGTAACTAGCTCTTGTAGACCAGGTTGGTCTCGAACTCACAGAGATCTGCCTGCCTCTACCTCCCGAGTGCTGGGACTAAAGGGGAGCCCCCCCCCACCGGGCTAAAGATCACATTTCCATCAAGTACATGTTTGTTTTTATTGCATGTATGTATGGGCACTGTGTGCGTGTCTGGTGCCTGCAAAAGTACAAGTGGGTGCTGGTCCCTCTAAAACTGAATTTACAGATCATTTTGAGCTTCCCTGTGGGCACCATTGTAGGCTGCAGGGTTTGTGCTGAGAGATACTGAGGATGATCTTTCTCCCCCAGTAGCATCCAGAGTACCTTCCAGTATCATGAACTCTGCTTAGTAGGTGAATAATCTAATTAGACACCAGCTCACCTTTTCTGCTTCCCATGGCAGAACTGTTGCCTTCAGAAACAATACCTTAACACCAGGTAGTGTAAAGCAACCAACAGCCTTGGCAATAAATAGCCTGTGCCATCTGGAAGTTTCCATGGGTTCCTTTGGTTAATGACTCAACAGGCTGTAACCTGTTCCTGGCACTGGAAGATTAATTTGGTAACTCATGTCTAGTTGGAGCCTTGTATCCCCTGTTATTTTTTGGCCGCATTTGGGTTCCTTTCATACATGTATAGGAGACTTATAGGGTGACCGGTTTCCATACAGTTTTTCAAAGAAGGTTTAGTTGTCCCTCCCTATATTCCTTCTTTTACCTTTCTGTACCACCCCCTCTCATTAAACCCTCTCACTCTAGTTTTCCTTTATATCTTCACAACACTATAGACTATTTCCCCTTCCTTGAGAGATACTGTCCTCCCTCCTGCTCTCTTACTATGTACCAAACCTCTGTGGTTATTCCAGTTGTAGTTCCCATATCAGAATCTTAAAAACTGACACATCCTTCAATGAGAAAACATTCAGTATTTGTCTTTTGGTTCTGGGTTTGCTCACTGAGGGTGAATGTTTTCTAACTCCATCAGGCCAGTCTTAGGGAAGTATTTTCTCAGGGCTGCATGGCTGCAAGGAACTGAACCATCACCCAACTCTCCTCTGTTTTTCCTTGGAGGCCATGAAGGCAGTTCCACCTCAAAATTCCAATTGACAGTGCTTTGCACGTGTGCTGAGCATGGTAAGCTTTTATCCCTCGAGTCAGCAAAGGGCATGCCCAGAGCCCAGGCAGGTAGACAGCTGCTGAGCCTCATTGTTTGCTCACAGAACGTCACTATGCCCCAGCAGCTGTGTAGCTAAGGATGAAGCAGAGTTCAGCTCACACTGAACCAAAGACTTGTCCTTAACGGACGCATTTCTGGCTCAGTGGGGTGGTTAAACCAGTGTTTCAAATATTTAGTATATTTAGTGGGTTTGGGAGATTTTGGGTGGCAAAAATAGGGGGCAGGGAGAGCAGGGAAGGCAGGGGGAGGGCCTTTAGGCTCAACATGGAGGAGGACTTCGAGTATGATTCTGTAACTCTCCAAGCCCCTAGGCGGGCTCGCTGGTACACCCGCCTGTTACCTGCATGCCTGCGTCCTGCGTGCCTGTCTCGTAATAGGCAGCAATTTCCACTCTTCTTGATCGGGTATGACCCCGTGGGGCAATTCCAAAGGGCGGCCAGCGTGGGTGATGTGGCGTCGGTGGAGAGATTCATCAGTGTCCAAGGATGCCATGTGAACGAAGTTGACAGGAGGGGCAGGTAATGGGGCCTGGGGAGAGGTGAGGGGCAGGAGGGTCAGGAGGGGAGAGGTGAGGGGTTGGAGGGTCAGGAGCTGTTGGGGACAGTCAGGGCCAACCAGGGAGCAACACTCCCATCAGGGCCTCAGCCTGCGGGAGAGGAGTAGTTATACTTAAGGCTCTTATTTCATGTAGCCCACTGTTTTAGGTCACTAGCCATCAGGGACCTGCACATCTTGGAGTAGCAGCTCCTAGGCCTATAAGCAAAGCAAAGCAAAGAATTTCAGTTAGTTTACAAATTTTAAATTGTTGCTTTAAGAGCACTTTATTGGGTACTTTAAAGTGATTTAGCTAATAAAACTATAGCCATTTGATTTCTGTGTGTACATTTAAAATTTTTGAGGTTTATGTATTGTTTTCCCAGAATGTATTTTCAATGCACCACATTCGTCACAAGAGGGCGCTGGATGTCCTGGAACTGGAGTTATGGACAGTTGTGATCTGCGGTGTGGGTGCAGGGAATCAAACCCCATTCCTTTACCAGAAAAACTAGACTAATAAATGTCACTGTGTCTCTCCAGCCCTTAATGTATATGTTTTTCAGGATTAGCGATAGGGTTAGGGTTAAGGTTAGGGTTGGTTAGGGTTAGGGTTAGGGTTAGGGTTAGGGTTAGGGTTAGGGTTAGGGTTAGGGTTAGTGTTAGGATTGGGTTGGAGTTAGAGTTACGTTCAGACCCAGGGTCATATCGACGGTTAGACCTCTGTGTTAGGCTTAGTCTAGGGGTTGTGTTAGGTTTAGTTAGGGTTAGACCCAGGGTTAGGGTTAGGGTTAGGGTTAGGTTTAGGCTTAGGGTTAGGGTTAGCTCTCACGGTTAGAATTAGACCCAGTTTTTATGTAAAATTCAGAAAATTGTATCATGATATAATTTTTCACACAAAATAGCAACAATAAGGCAGAAAAAGAATCTAAACTTCATTAAGAAAATTTTCAGCTGGAGCTATGACTCTGCCCCCTTCTCCCCCTTTATACACACTGTGTGTATAAAGCTGAAAGTAATGTGGAGGCAGATCTTGATTGAATGACAGGTAGTTTATTAAGAAATAGTACTCAAGCAAGTCCACCTAGCCAGGTGGCAGGAGGCAGTGAAGGAGTCCCGCGTGTGCACCCCTAAGTACTTAAACCTTTCGCATGTCACTCTGACCACATCCAAGTGGACATGGTCAGCGACACCTGGGGGAGGTGTCCAGCTTCAAGTGGGGGAGGTCAGCATTACCTCTAAACAGGGTTCCCCTACATGTGTATACAACTCTCTTCCTCAATTTCTTTACATCTTATTGAAAACAATCTCCCTCCCCCTTTCTCTCTCTCTCTCTCTCTCTCTCTCTCTCTCTCTCTCTCTGTGTGTGTGTGTGTGTGTGTGTGTTTGAGACATGTCTAGGCATATATGTAGAGTTCAGATGGCATCTGGGAGCTGAATTAATTCTTGAATCATGGATTCCAGAGATGGATTCCAGGTCATAAAGCTTGTATGGAAAGTGAGTGATCTTAGGTACTGAGCCATTTCAATCGCCTCTTTACCAAATTTTCTTCCCAGTAACAACGTGACAGACTTTGATGGCCCCTCATGGAGGGCCTCAATATCCCTGAGGAATGGGTGGGGGGTGGGTTCGGGTGTCAGTGGGAGCATGAGAGGATGGGCATGTGAGGGAATGGGGAGATTGATATGTAAATAAGAGTGCTTCTAAAAAGCCAGTGGTTGGTGTTGCACGCCTTTAATCCCAGCACTGGGGAGGCAGATGCAGGCAGATCTCTGAATTCGAGGTATGCCTGGTCTACAGATCCAGTTACAAGACAGGCTTCAAAGCAATACAGAGAAACGATGTCTCGAAACCACCCCCCACCATAAAAAAAGCAAAAATCAAAAAAGAGTGCTTCTAAAGTAGAAAAAATTAAAACCAAATAACATTTTTTTCATTAAAAAATAAACAGAGAAGTGTTTCTTTTATTCCTCTCCCTCCATAAATAAAGCAAACCCTTGTAATATGCTAACTATAAAGGAACACACAGGGAAGTGCCTGCAGCTTGGAGGTAGTGTGAGCTTGCCTCATATATGGAAGGCTCCAGCTTCCCCCTCTAACACTGATAGGAAGCATGACATTTTAAGGTAACTAAATACATAATTCCATAATTCAGCAATTGTATAATACACAGGGCCTGATGATCAAGTCTCTGCTTTTCTTATTGATTTGGGTCCGGAAGAAACCATGATGTTTTTCCCTGATGGTGATTTATTCCCTTGTGTTGTATATAAACATACATAGGGTCTTATAAATCAGAATAAAAAATGATTTCCTATAAATCAACACCAAAATGACAGGCCTGTGACACAGTGGGCAATGAATCTCAACAGACATGTGTCCATACTTCCAAATGTCCCATTAACATATTGGAAGATGTCCAACACCATCAGCCCTCAAGCGATGCAAATCAAAGTTCAATGAGATGATACTTGATGTGATTAAGATGATGAAAATACAAGAACTAAGTCAATCCTGGTGGTCGGGGTCTGTAATCCCAGCACTTGGTAGAAGAATATATATCGCATATATGAGGTTGAGGCTGGACAGCACGGTCTGGTGTAAAAACTGAAAAGTTCATGTTGCATGCTGGGGAAATAGGTCAGGGGTAGAACACTTGTCTAGCACGCACAAGTCCTGGGGCACATGTGAGTATGTAAAGGAACTGAGGAACAGCAACCTGCTATGTTACTGCTGGGACTGTAGATGTAAAAAACGTGTTGCAGACACCAGCACCTGTGTATTCACGGTTTTGATAACAGACAATGGGAGAAACCCCAAATACCTACTGACTGATGAATGGATAAACAAGGTAGTGTGTTAATAAGATGATGTAGTATCTAGCCATGGAAAGGGGTAGAGAACTGATACAATCCATATCATAAGTAAACATTACAATCATTAATCTCAGTTGAAAGTAGCCAGAGGACTGAAGAATGGGATACTTCTATATTGGATGGTTTGATTTCTATTAAATATCCAGAATGAGAAACTTTAATCAGCACATGAGATTGGTAACTGATAGGGAGTGGAGTCAGGGAAAAATGAAGAGTAAATACTAATGAATAATGGGTTTCTACTTGAATAACAAAAATATTTTAAAATCAAGTAGGGTGATGTTTGCATAATTTTAAGAACATACAAAAAAGAACCTACTGGATTGCATACTTTAAAAGAGTGTACTTACTACATAAGTGTGTTACATCTCAGTAAGCCTCTCATTATTTAATGATCACATTTCGTTTCTTTTTTGTTGTTGTTCTTTCTAGACAGGGTTTTTTGTGGCTTTGGAGGCTGTGTTTGTAACTAGCTCTTGTAGACCAGGCTGGTCTTGAATTCAGAGATCCAGCCTCCTGAGTGCTGGGACTAAAGCGTGCCCCATCACCGACCAGCTAATGATCACATTTCTATCATGTACATGTATGTTTCTCCTGCATGTATGTATGGGCACTGTGAGCATGTCTAGTGCCTGGAAAAGCACAATTAGATGCTAGTCCCCTGGAACTGAATTTACAGATGGTTGTGAGCTTCCCTGTGGGCACCATTTTAGGCTGCAGGGTTTGTGCTGAGAGACACTGAGGATGACCTTTCTCCCCCAGTAGCATCCAGAGTACCTTCCAGTATCATGAACTCTGCTTAGTAGGTGAATAATCTAATTAGACACCAGCTCACCTTTTCTGCTTTCCATGGCAGAACTGTTGCCTTCAAAACAATACCTTAACACCAGGTAGTGTAGAGCAACCAATAGCCTTGGCAATAAATACCCTGTGCTGTCTCGAAGTTTCCAAGGGTTCCTTTGGTTAATGACTCAACAGGCTGTAACCTGTTCCTGGCACTGGAAGATTAATTTGGTAACACATGTCTAGTTGGAGCCTTGTATCCCCTGTTAATTTTTGGCCCCATTTGGGTTCCTTTCATACATGTATAGGAGACTTATAGGGTGACCGGTTTCCATACAGTTTTTCAAAGGACCTTTAGTTGTCCCTCCCTATATTCCTTCTTTTACCTTTCTGTACCACCCCCTCTCATTAAACCCTCTCACTCTAGTTTTCCTTTATATCTTCACATCACTATAGACTATTTCCCCTTCCTTGAGAGATACTGTCCTCCCTCCTGCTCTCTTACTATGTACCAAACCTCTGTGGTTATTCCAGTTGTAGTTCCCATATCAGAACCTTAAAAACTGACACATCCTTCAATGAGAAAACATTCAGTATTTGTCTTTTGGTTCTGGGTTTGCTCACTGAGGGTGAATGTTTTCTAACTCCATCAGGCCAGTCTTAGGGAAGTATTTTCTCAGGGCTGCATGGCTGCAAGGAACTGAACCATCACCCAACTCTCCTCTGTTTTTCCTTGGAGGCCATGAAGGCAGTTCCACCTCAAAATTCCAATTGACAGTGCTTTGCACGTGTGCTGAGCATGGTAGGCTTTTATCCCTCGAGTCAGCAAAGGGCATGCCCAGAGCCCAGGCAGGTAGACAGCTGCTGAGCCTCATTGTTTGCTCACAGAACGTCACTATGCCCCAGCAGCTGTGTAGCTAAGGATGAAGCAGAGTTCAGTTCACACTGAACCAAGGACTTGTCCTTAACGGACGCATTTCTGGCTCAGTGGCGAGGTTAAACCAGTGTTTCAAATATTTAGTATATTTAGTGGGTTTGGGAGACTTTGGGTGGCAAAAATAGGGGGCAGGGAGAGCAGGGAAGGCAGGGGGAGGGCCTTTAGGCTCAACATGGAGGAGGACTTCGAGTATGATTCTCTAACTCTCCAAGCCCCTAGGCGGGCTCGCTGGTACACCCGCCTGTTACCTGCATGCCTGCGTCCTGCGTGCCTGTCTCGTAATAGGCAGCAATTTCCACTCTTCTTGATCGGGTATGACCCCGTGGGGCAATTCCAAAGGGCGGCCAGCGTGGGTGATGTGGCGTCGGTGGAGAGATTCATCAGTGTCCAAGGATGCCATGTGAACGAAGTTGACAGGAGGGGCAGGTAATGGGGCCTGGGGAGAGGTGAGGGGCAGGAGGGTCAAGAGGGGAGAGGCGAGGGGTTGGAGGGTCAGGAGCTGTTGGGGACAGTCAGGGCCAACCAGGGAGCAACACTCCCATCAGGGCCTCAGCCTGCGGGAGAGGAGTAGTTATACTTAAGGCTCTTATTTCATGTAGCCCACTGTTTTAGGTCACTAGTCATCAGGGACCTGCACATCTTGGAGTAGCAGCTCCTAGGCCTATAAGCAAAGCAAAGCAAAAATTTCAGTTAGTTTACAAATTTTAAATTGTCGCTTTAAGAGCACTTTATTGGGTACTTTAAAGTGATTTAGCTAATAAAACTATAGCCATTTGATTTCTGTGTGTACATTTAAAATTTTTGAGGTTTATGCATTGTTTTCCCAGAATGTATTTTCAATGCACCACATTCGTCACAAGAGGGCGCTGGATGTCCTGGAACTGGAGTTATGGACAGTTGTGATCTGCGGTGTGGGTGTAGGGAATCAAACCCCATTCCTTTACCAGAAAAACTAGACTAATAAATGTCACTGTGTCTCTCCAGCCCTTAATGTATATGTTTTTCAGGATTAGCGATAGGGTTAGGGTTAAGGTTAGGGTTGGTTAGGGTTAGGGTTAGGGTTAAGGTTAGGGTTAGGGTTAGGATTGTGGTTGGAGTTAGAGTTACGTTCAGACCCAGGGTCATATCGACGGTTAGACCTCTGTGTTAGGCTTAGTCTAGGGGTTGTGTTAGGTTTAGTTAGGGTTAGACCCAGGGTTAGGGTTAGGGTTAGGGTTAGGTTTAGGCTTAGGGTTAGGGTTAGCTCTCACGGTTAGAATTAGACCCAGTTTTTATGTAAAATTCAGAAAATTGTATCATGATATAATTTTTCACACAAAATAGCAACAATAAGGCAGAAAAAGAATCTAAACTTCATTAAGAAAAGTTTCAGCTGGAGCTATGACTCTGCCCCCTTCTCCCCCTTTATACACACTGTGTGTATAAAGCTGAACGCAATGTGGAGGCAGATCTTGATTGAATGACAGGTAGTTTATTAAGAAATAGTACTCAAGCAAGTCCACCTAGCCAGGTGGCAGGAGGCAGTGAAGGAGTCCCGCGTGTGCACCCCTAAGTACTTAAACCTTTCGCATGTCACTCTGACCACATCCAAGTGGACATGGTCAGCGACACCTGGGGGAGGTGTCCAGCTTCAAGTGGGGGAGGTCAGCATTACCTCTAAACAGGGTTCCCCTACATGTGTATACAACTCTCTTCCTCAATTTCTTTACATCTTATTGAAAACAATCTCCCTCCCCCTTTCTCTCTCTCTCTCTCTCTCTCTCTCTCTCTCTCTCTCTCTGTGTGTGTGTGTGTGTGTGTGTGTGTGTGTGTGAGACATGTCTAGGCATATATGTAGAGTTCAGATGGCATCTGGGAGCTGAATTAATTCTTGAATCATGGATTCCAGAGATGGATTCCAGGTCATAAAGCTTGTATGGAAAGTGAGTGATCTTAGGTACTGAGCCATTTCAATCGCCTCTTTACCAAATTTTCTTCCCAGTAACAACGTGACAGACTTTGATGGCCCCTCATGGAGGGCCTCAATATCCCTGAGGAATGGGTGGGGGGTGGGTTCGGGTGTCAGTGGGAGCATGAGAGGATGGGCATGTGAGGGAATGGGGAGATTGATATGTAAATAAGAGTGCTTCTAAAAAGCCAGGGGTTGGTGTTGCACGCCTTTAATCCCAGCACTGGGGAGGCAGATGCAGGCAGATCTCTGAATTCGAGGTCAGCCTGGTCTACAGATCCAGTTACAAGACAGGCTTCAAAGCAATACAGAGAAATGATGTCTCGAAACCACCCCCACCATAAAAAAAGCAAAAAGTCAAAAAAGAGTGCTTCTAAAGTAGAAAAAATTAAAACCAAATAACATTTTTTCATTAAAAAATAAACAGAGAAGTGTTTCTTTTATTCCTCTCCCTCCATAAATAAAGCAAACCCTTGTAATATGCTAACTATAAAGGAACACACAGGGAAGTGCCTGCAGCTTGGAGGTAGTGTGAGCATGCCTCATATATGGAAGGCTCCAGCTTCCCTCTCTAACACTGATAGGAAGCATGACATTTTAAGGTAACTAAATACTTTCCATAAGTCAGCAATTGTATAATACACAGGGCCTGATGATCAAGTCCCTGCTTTTCTTATTGATTTGGGTCCAGAAGAAACCATGATGTTTTTCCCTGATGGTGATTTATTCCCTTGTGTTGTATATAAACATACATAGGGTCTTATAAATCAGAATAAAAAATGATTTCCTATAAATCAACACCAAAATGACAGGCCTGTGACACAGTGGGCAATGAATCTCAACAGACATGTGTCCATACTTCCAAATGTCCCATTAACATATTGGAAGATGTCCAACACCATCAGCCCTCAAGCGATGCAAATCAAAGTTCAATGAGATGATACTTGATGTGATTAAGATGATGAAAATACAAGAACTAAGTCAATCCTGGTGGTCGGGGTCTGTAATCCCAGCACTTGGTAGAAGAATATATATCACATATATGAGGTTGAGGCTGGACAGCACGGTCTGGTGTAAAAACTGAAAAGTTCATGTTGCATGCTGGGGAAATAGGTCAGGGGTAGAACACTTGTCTAGCACGCACAAGTCCTGGGGCACATGTGAGTATGTAAAGGAACTGAGGAACAGAAACCTGCTATGTTACTGCTGGGACTGTAGATGTAAAAAACGTGTTGCAGACACCAGCACCTGTGTATTCACGGTTTTGATAACAGACAATGGGAGAAACCCCAGATACCTACTGACTGATGAATGTGTAAACAAGGTAGTGTGTTAATAAGATGATGTAGTATCTAGCCACGGAAAGGGGTAGAGAACTGATACAATCCATATCATAAGTAAACATTACAATCATTAATCTCAGTTGAAAGTAGCCAGAGGACTGAAGAATGGGATACTTCTATATTGGATGGTTTGATTTCTATTAAATATCCAGAATGAGAAACTTTAATCAGCACATGAGATTGGTAACTGATAGGGAGTGGAGTCAGGGAAAAATGAAGAGTAAATACTAATGAATAATGGGTTTCTACTTGAATAACAAAAATATTTTAAAATCAAGTAGGGTGATGTTTGCATAATTTTAAGAACATACAAAAAAGAACCTACTGGATTGCATACTTTAAAAGATTGAACTTACTACATAAGTGTGTTACATCTCAGTAAGCCTCTCATTATTTAATGATCACATTTCGTTTCTTTTTTGTTGTTGTTCTTTCTAGACAGGGTTTTTTGTGGCTTTGGAGGCTGTGTTTGTAACTAGCTCTTGTAGACCAGGCTGGTCTTGAATTCAGAGATCCAGCCTCCTGAGTGCTGGGACTAAAGCGTGCCCCATCACCGACCAGCTAATGATCACATTTCTATCATGTACATGTATGTTTCTCCTGCATGTATGTATGGGCACTGTGAGCATGTCTAGTGCCTGGAAAAGCACAATTAGATGCTAGTCCCCTGGAACTGAATTTACAGATGGTTGTGAGCTTCCCTGTGGGCACCATTTTAGGCTGCAGTGTTTGTGCTGAGAGACACTGAGGATGACCTTTCTCCCCCAGTAGCATCCAGAGTACCTTCCAGTATCATGAACTCTGCTTAGTAGGTGAATAATCTAATTAGACACCAGCTCACCTTTTCTGCTTTCCATGGCAGAACTGTTGCCTTCAAAACAATACCTTAACACCAGGTAGTGTAGAGCAACCAATAGCCTTGGCAATAAATAGCCTGTGCTGTCTCGAAGTTTCCATGGGTTCCTTTGGTTAATGACTCAACAGGCTGTAACCTGTTCCTGGCACTGGAGGATTAATTTGGTAACACATGTCTAGTTGGAGCCTTGTATCCCCTGTTAATTTTTGGCCCCATTTGGGTTCCTTTCATACATGTATAGGAGGCTTCTAGGATGGCTGGTTTCCATACAGTTTTTCAAAGTACCTTTAGTATTGGTTGTCCCTCCCTATATTCCTTCTTTTACCTTTCTGTACCACCCCCTCTCATTAAACCCAATCATTCTAGTTTTCCTTTATATCTTCACAATACTATAGACTATTTCCCCTTCATTGAGAGATACTGTCCTCCCTCCTGGTCTCTTATATTCCAGTTGTAGTTCCCATATCAGAACCTTAAAAGCTAACATCCTTCAATGAGAAAACATTCAGTATTTGTCTTTTGGTTCTGTTTTTGTTCAATGAGGGTGAATGTTTTCTAACTCCATCAGGCCAGTCTTAGGGAAGTATTTTCTCAGGGCTGCATGGCTGCAAGGAACTGAACCATCACCCAACTCTCCTCTGTTTTTCCTTGGAGGCCATGAAGGCAGTTCCACCTCAATATTCCAATTGACAGTGCTTTGCACGTGTGCTGAGCATGGTAGGCTTTTATCCCTCGAGTCAGCAGTGGGCATGCCCAGAGCCCAGGCGGGTAGACAGCCGCTGAGCCTCATTGTTTGCTCACAGAACGTCACTATGCCCCAGCAGCTGTGTAGCTAAGGATGAAGCAGAGTTCAGCTCACACTGAACCAAGGACTTGTCCTTAACGGACGCATTTCTGGCTCAGTGGCGAGGTTAAACCAGTGTTTCAAATATTTAGTATATTTAGTGGGTTTGGGAGGCTTTGGGTGGCAAAAATAGGGGGCAGGGAGAGCAGGGAAGGCAGGGGGAGGGCCTTTAGGCTCAACATGGAGGAGGACTTCGAGTATGATTCTCTAACTCTCCAAGCCCCTAGGCGGGCTCGCTGGTACACCCGCCTGTTACCTGCTTGCCTGCGTCCTGCGTGCCTGTCTCGTAATAGGCAGCAATTTCCACTCTTCTTGATCGGGTATGACCCCGTGGGGCAATTCCAAAGGGCGGCCAGCGTGGGTGATGTGGCGTCGGTGGAGAGATTCATCAGTGTCCAAGGATGCCATGTGAACGAAGTTGACAGGAGGGGCAGGTAATGGGGCCTGGGGAGAGGTGAGGGGCAGGAGGGGCAGGAGCTGTTGGGGACAGTCAGGGCCAACCAGGGAGCAACACTCCCATCAGGGCCTCAGCCTGCGGGAGAGGAGTAGCTATACTTAAGGCTCTCATTTCATGTAGCCCACTGTTTTAGGTCACTAGCCATCAGGGACCTGCACATCTTGGAGTAGCAGCTCCTAGGCCTTCTTTAAGCAAAGCAAAGCAAAGAATTTCAGTTTACAAATTTTAAATTGTCCCTTTAAGAGCACCCGCAGTGCGTTGGTGTCGCAAGCCTTTAATCCCAGCACTTGGGAGGTAGAGGCATGTGGATCTCTTGAGTTAGAGGATAGCTTGTTCTCCAGAGCGAGTGCCCGGACAGCCTCCAAAGCTACACAGAGAAACCCTGTCTCGAAAAACAAAACAAAGAAAAAAAAACCAAAAACAAAAACCAAAAACAAAACAAACTACACTCATTTGATTTCTCTGTGTACACTTAAAATTTTTGAGGTTTATGTATGTGAATGTATTTTCAAAGCACAACATTCGTCAAAAGAGGGCGCTGGATGTCCTGGAACTGGAGTTATGGACAGTTGTGATCTGCAGTGGGTGCAGGGAATCAAATCCCATTCCTTTACCAGAAAAACTAGACTAATAAATGTCACTGTGTCTCTCCAGTCCTTAATGTATATGCTTTTTCAGGGTTGGGGACATGGTTAGGTATAGGGTTAATGTTGGGATTGAGGTTGGGGTTAGGGTTAGGTTCAGACCCAGGGTTAGTCCTCTGTGTTAGACTTAGGGTAGGGGTTGTGTTTAGGGTTAGACCCAGGGTTAGGGTTAGGGTTAGGGTTAGGGTTAGGGTTAAGGTTAGGGTTAGGGTTAGGGTTAGGGTTAGGGTTAGTCCTCACAGTTACAGTTAGACCTAGCTGTTATATATAATTCAGAAAATTATATCATGAGATAAATTTTCACACAGAATAGTAACAATAAGGTAGAAAAAGAATATCAAACATCTTTAAGAAAATTTTCAGCTGGAACTATGACTCTGCCCCCTGTCCCCTGTGCCCCTAGTATACATACTGTATGTATAAAGCTGAAAGCAATGTGGAGGCAGATCTAGATTGAATGACAGGAAGTTTATTAAGAAATAGTACTCAAGCGTGTTAGCCTAGCCAGGTGGCAGGGAGCCAGTGAAGGAGCCCTGAGTGTGCACCCCTAATTACTTAAACCTTTCCCATGTCACTCTGACCATGTCCAAGTGGACATGGTCAGTGACACCTGTGTCCAGCTCCAAGTGGGCGAGGGCAGCATTAACTGTAAACAGGTTCCCCTACTCGTGTATACAACTCTCTTCCTCAATTTCTTTACATCATATTGAAGACAATCTCCCTCTCTCTCTCTCTCTCTCTCTCTCTCTCTCTCTCTCTCTGTGTGTGTGTGTGGTGTGTGTGTGTGTGTGTGTGTGTGTGTGTGTGTGAGACATGTCTAGGTAGATATGTAGAGATCAGAAGGCATCAGAAAGCTGGTTTCATTCTAGCATCATTGATTGCAAAGATGGATTCCAGGTCATAAAAATGTATGGAAAGTGAGTGATCTTAGGTACTGAGCCATTTCAATCACCTCTTTACCAAATTTTCTTCCCAGTAACTTTGTGACAGAACTTGATGGTCCCTCATGGAGGGCCTCAATATCCCTGAGGAATGGGTGGGGGGTGAGTTGGGGTGTCAGTGGGAGCATGGGAGGATGGGAGTGTGAGGGAATGGGGAGATATGTAAATAAGAGTGCTTCTAAGAAGCCAGGGGTTGGTGATGCATGCCTACATTCCAGCACTGGGGAGGCAGAGGCAGGTGGATCTCTGTGAGTTCGAGGTCAACCTGGTCTACAGATCCAGTTCCAGGACAGGCTCCAAAGCAATACAGAGAAACCCTGACGAGAACTGTCCCACCCCCAGAAAAAAGAGTGCTTGTAAAGTAAAAAAAAAATTAAAAATGGAACCAAAGAATATTTTTCCATTAAAAATAGAGAAGTGTTTCTTATATTCCTCTCCCTCCATAAATAAAGCAAACCCTTGCAAAATGCTAACTATAAAAGAACACACAGGAAAGTGCCTGCAGCTTGGGGGTAGTGTGAGCTTGCCTCATATATGGAAGGCTCCAGCTTTCCCCTCTTAACACTGACAGGAAGCATGACATTTTAAGGTAACTAAATATTTTCTATAAGTCAGCAATTGTATAATACACAGGGCCTGATGATCAAGTCCCTGCTTTTCTTATTGATTTGGGTCCAGAAGAAGCCATATTTTGCCTGATCTTTGATTTATTACCTTATTTTATATATAAACATACATAGGGTCTTAGAAATCAGAATAAATACCAAAATGACAGGCCTGTGACACAGTGGGCAATGAATCTCAACAGACATTTCTCCATTTCCAAATGTCCCATTAACATATTGGAAGATGTCCAACACCATCAGCCCTCAAGCGATGCAAATCAAAGTTCAATGAGATGATACTTGATGTGATTAAGATGATGAAAATACAAGAACTAAGTCAATCCTGGTGGTCGGGGTCTGTAATCCCAGCACTTGGTAGAAGAATATATATCACATATATGAGGTTGAGGCTGGACAGCACGGTCTGGTATAAAAACTGAAAAGTTCATGTTGCATGCTGGGGATATAGGTCAGGGGTAGAACACTTGTCTAGCACGCACAAGTCCTGGGGCACATGTGAGTATGTAAAGGAACTGAGGAACAGAAACCTGCTATGTTACTGCTGGGACTGTAGATGTAAAAAACGTGTTGCAGACACCAGCACCTGTGTATTCACGGTTTTGATAACAGATAATGGGAGAAACCCCAGATACCTACTGACTGATGAATGGATAAACAAGGTAGTGTGTTAATAAGATGATGTAGTATCTAGCCACGGAAAGGGGTAGAGAACTGATAAAATCCATATCATAAGTAAACATTACAATCATTAATCTCAGTTGAAAGTAGCCAAAGGACTGAAGAATGGGATATTTCTATATTGGATGGTTTGATTTCTATTAAATATCCAGAAAGAGAAACTTTAATCAGAACATGAGATTGGGAACTGATAGGGGGTAGAGTCAGGGGAAATGAAGAGTAAATACTAATGAATAATGGGTTTCTATTTGAATAACAATATTTTAAAATCTAATAGGGTGATATTTGCATAATTTTAAGAACATACAAAAAAGAACCTACTGGACTGCACAATTTAAAAGAGTGAACTTACTACATAGTGTGTTACATCTCAATAAGCCTCTCATTATTTAATAATCACATTTCTATCATGGACATGTATGTTTTTCCTGAATATATGTATGGGAACTGTGTGCGTATCCGGTGCCTGCAAAAAAGTACAAATAGGTGCGGGTCCCCCTAGAACTGAATTTACAGATGGTTGTGAGCTTCCCTGTGGGCACCATTTTAGGCTGCAGGGTTTGTGCTGAGAGATACTGAGGATGACCTTTCTTCCCCAGTAGCATCCAGAGTACTTTCCAGTACCATGAACTCTGTTTAGTAGGTGAATAATCTAATTAGACACCAGCTCAATTTCTCTGCTTTCCATGGCAGAACTGTTACCTTCAAAACAATACCTTAACACCAGGTAGTGTAGAGCAATCAACAGCCTTGGCAATAAATAGCCTGTGTTGTCTCGAAGTTTCCATGGGTTCCTTTGGTTAATGACTCAACAGGCTGTAACCTGTTCCTGGCACTGGAGGATTAATTTGGTAACACATGTCTAGTTGGAGCCTTGTATCCCCTGTTAATTTTTGGCCCCATTTGGGTTCCTTTCATACATGTATTGGAGACTTATAGGGTGGTTGGTTTCCATTCAGTTTTTCAAAGTACCTTTAGTATTGGTTGTCCCTCCCTATATTCCTTCTTTTACCTTTCTGTACCACCCCCTCTCATTAAACCCTCTCATTCTAGTTTACCTTTATATCTTCACATCACTATAGACTATTTCCCCTTCCTTGAGAGATACTGTCCTCCCTCCTGGTCTCTTATATTCCAGTTGTAGTTCCCATATCAGAACCTTAAAAGCTAACATCCTTCAATGAGAAAACATTCAGTATTTGTCTTTTGGTTCTGGGTTTGCTCAATGAGGGTGAATGTTTTCTAACTCCATCAGGCCAGTCTTAGGGAAGTATTTTCTCAGGGCTGCATGGCTGCAAGGAACTGAACCATCACCCAACTCTCCTCTGTTTTTCCTTGGAGGCCATGAAGGTAGTTCCACCTCAATATTCCAATTGACAGTGCTTTGCACGTGTGCTGAGCATGGTAGGCTTTTATCCCTCGAGTCAGCAGTGGGCATGCCCAGAGCCCAGGCGGGTAGACAGCCGCTGAGCCTCATTGTTTGCTCACAGAACGTCACTATGCCCCAGCAGCTGTGTAGCTAAGGATGAAGCAGAGTTCAGCTCACACTGAACCAAGGACTTGTCCTTAACGGACGCATTTCTGGCTCAGTGGCGAGGTTAAACCAGTGTTTCAAATATTTAGTGTGGGGTTTGGGAGGCTTTGGGTGGCAAAAATAGGGGGCAGGGAGAGCAGGGAAGGGAGGGGGAGGACCTTTAGGCTCAACATGGAGGAGGACTTCGAGTATGATTCTCTAACTCTCCAAGCCCCTAGGCGGGCTCGCTGGTACACCCGCCTGTTACCTGCTTGCCTGCGTCCTGCGTGCCTGTCTCGTAATAGGCAGCAATTTCCACTCTTCTTGATCGGGTATGACCCCGTGGGGCAATTCCAAAGGGCGGCCAGCGTGGGTGATGTGGCGTCGGTGGAGAGATTCATCAGTGTCCAAGGATGCCATGTGAACGAAGTTGACAGGAGGGGCAGGTAATGGGGCCTGGAGAGAGGTGAGGGGCAGGAGGGTCAGGAGCTGTTGGGGACAGTCAGGGCCAACCAGGGAGCAACACTCCCATCAGGGCCTCAGCCTGTGGGAGAGGAGTAGTTATACTTAAGGCTCTCATTTGTGTAGCCCACTGTTTTAGGTCACTAGCCATCAGGGACCTGCACATCTTGGAGTAGCAGCTCCTAGGCCTTCTTTAAGCAAAGCAAAGCCACGAATTTCAGTTTATAAGTTTTAAATTGTCCCTTTAAGAGCACTTTATTGGGTACTTTAAAGTAACTTAGTTAATATAACTGCACTTAATTGATTTCTCTGCGTACACTTAAAATTTTTGAGGTTTATGTATTGAATGTTTTCCCAGAATGTATTTTCAATGCACCACATTCGTCACAAGAGGGCGCTGGATGTCCTGGAACTGGAGTTATGGACAGTTGTGATCTGCGGTGTGGGTGCAGGGAATCAACCCCCATTCCCTTACCAGAAAAACTAGACTAATAAATGTCACTGTATCTCTCCAGTTCTTAATGTATATGCCTTTTAGGGTTAGGGATAGTGTTAGGGTTAGGGTTAATGTTGAAATTGAGGTTGGGGTTAAGGTTAGTTTCAGACCCAGGGTTAGACCTAGGGTTAGTCCTCTGTTAGGCTTAGGATATCAGTTGTGTTAGGTTTTGGGTTAGACCCAGGGTTAGGGTTAGGGTTAGAGTTATGGTTAGGGTTAGGGTTATGGTTAGCGTTAGGGTTAGCCCTCAAGTTTAGAATTAGACCCAGCTGTTATATACAATCCAGAAAATTGTATTGTGAGATGAATTTTCACACATAATAGCAACAATAAGACAGAAAAAGAATCTAAACATCGTTATGAAAATTTTCAGCTGGAGCTATGACTCTGCCCCTTGCCTCCCTTGTATACACACTGTGTGTATAAAGCTGAAAGCAATGTGCAGCCAGATCTACATTGAATGACAGGTAGTTTGTTAGAAAATAGTTCTCAAGCAAGTCTGCCTAGCCAGGTGGCAGGGAGCCAGAGAAGGTGCCCCGCACCTTCTACTTCCACCCCTGTCTACTTAAACCTTTCCCATGTCACTCTGGCCATGCACAAATGGGCGTGGTCAGCAACACCTGTGTCCATCCCCAAGTGGGCGCGGTTAGTGTTTCCAGCCACATGTGCTCGTGGTCATCATTGCCTCTAAAGCGTTTCCCTACATGTGTATACAATTCTCTTTCTCAGTTGCTTTACATCAAATTGAAAACACACACACACACACACACACACACACACACACACACACACACACACACACGTGCGAGCACATGTAACCCAAACATATGCTGGTGTGTGTGAAGTTCAGAAGAGAACTATATTTGACAGTTGTACTCTGCCACATTGTGGGTTCTGGGGGTTGATCTCAGGCCATTAAGTCTTCTGGCAGGTCCCTCCACCTGATGAACAACCCTGTGGTCCCTACACCTCAGATTGTAAGATAGGTTCTCTCATCCAAATCCCCACTGTGTTTGATTTTTTTGTCTTGGAGTATACTGATTTCATCTAGACTTTCAGGCAAGCAAGCTTTGGGGATTCTATAAATTTAATTTCTATAAATTTAAATTCTATAAATTTAAACATTGGTAAAAGGAGAAAGATTTTGATTTAACGCTCTTTGAAAATCAAAGCAAGGGAACTATGATGCTATGGGTTATCTCCTTATAGAGAGATTTGTTCAATTTTGGTGTGAGGTCATGGACACATTGAGAACTAACTATAAAGCAAAGTGTGATGGCCTGCTTTGCTGCCATTTGGTGTCTGTATTACCATGGACACTGTGACTATTGTCTGAGTACTAAGCTGTGTCCCTGTGGGCATCAAATAACAAACATTACTTCTTGATATTAAGAAATGAAAAATTCAAAATATTGATTAGTGGGGATTTAGATTCTTGTTTGTTGTTATTGTTATTCTAAACCTGTATCCCTTTCATCAACTTAAGAGCTAAAATTTACATAGATACAAGTGACCTGTAGAATTGCCATTGATCTGTGAATTATGTCATATTTGATTTCATGGAAGGCATAACGGACTGCAAGATAACCTTTTATTTCGTAAAATAGCAAAGTTAAAATTATTGCCAATTATAGTCATAAAATATGTGTTATAAGTGGCAGAGATGTCAGTGATGCTAAAATGTGAAGTAAAAAGTAAGGTAGGCACAGAGAAACTGGCCTGCAACCCTGGAGGATTGTCAAGCTCAAGGCCAGCTTAGGGAATATAGTTTTAAAATTTTTTTTAGATTTATTTATTATGCAGTCTTCTGTCTGCATGTATGCCTGCAGGCCAGAAGAGGGCACCAGATCTCACTACAGATGGTTGTGAGCCGCCATGTGGTTGCTGGGAATAGAACTAAGGACGTTTGGAAGAGCAGACAGTGCTCTTACCACTGAGCCATCTCTCCAGCCTTAGTTTTAAAATACTATAAACTTATTTGAATAAAAATTTTGCATCTGCACATAAGGTAGAATTCTGTTATTTCTCTTCATTGAGATACTGTGCTAGTTATCGGAAGGAAGACTAGTGATCGTTGTACCCACCAGACACTTAGCTCTCAGGTGTTGGAAACATTTGTACATGCCCTTGAAGATGAGAACTGAAGCATCACAGTAGCACTGTGTAAGATAGCTACAGTGTTGAATCCCCATCCTATGGATGGGAAATTGATTATGGAGCTGATAGAAAGCCTGAGGAGTAACTAGTAACAGTGACTAGAGTAGGTTTCAAACCCAAGCTGAGTTCAGAATATCTGTGGTCTCCTATTCTCCAGCAAGGCTGTTCTGAGGAAGGATGAAGCTTGTGACAGAGCACTTGCCTTGAATGGCACAGATACATGCAGCAAATGAACACTTGAGTAGAGAAATGTGCAAATATGAAAATTCCAGTTACTTCTCTTCCATCAGGAGGAAAGGAACTTTGCTGTCTAGCATCACACTTGAATGTACATTTACATAGTAACCTGTAATTTCCTAAAATGTCCTCTCAATTTGCAGGACCCCTCTACATTACGCCTGTGCGCACAATCATCCTGATGTTGTAAGACTGTTGTTATCCCACAAAGCCAATATTGACATCCTTGATGATGAAGGCTGCACACCCTTGATTAAGGTAGCTATTGGACAACAGTTTTGGTATGTAATGGATTAGATCTTGTCCTTGTTTGGTTTTGTGGCTGTGATCAAATACTGACCAAAACCAACTTGGGAAAGGAAAACTTTCTTTGGCCTACAATTCCACATCACAGTCCAACATGTGGGGAACCAGGGCAGGAGCACAAATCAGGAACCAGAGGCAGGAACTGAAGCAGAGTTCATGGGGTGGGGACACTGCTTTTCCATGGCTTTCTCAAGGCTTGCTCAGTTTTCTATACAACTCTGGACCACCTGCCCAGTCATGCCTGCGCCTCTAGGAAGCTGTGGCCTCTCACAGCAACTACGATTAAGAGAATGCTCTACAGACACCCCAGAGCACAGTCTGATAGAGCCAATTCTTCCAGTCAGGACACCTCTTTCCAGGTGTCTTCAGCCTGAGACAAGTTATCAAAACAAACAAGTGAACAACCACCCCAACTACAACAACAACAACCAGACAATGCTGGTGAATTGTAATATCTAGGTGTGGTGGCATATCCCTGAAATTCTACCACTTGGAAAGTTTGGTGGGGAGGTGATGAATTCAGGCAAGCCGGGGTACTTAAGAAGACCCTGTCTTAAAAAGAGTGGGATGATAGGCATAACCTAAACACTTTGTCTGATCTAAGGGTAACTATTCAATGCAATTGTAGGAATGTTTATCTTGATGTTCTTGAATTGAAGATCTCTTTCTTTACACAATACCTACAGGCCGCCCAGCGGGACAATGTGGAGTGTGTTTCTATATTACTGACACAGGATGCTGATCCCCATCTGATGGATCTCAGCGGGCATACAGCCCTGCACCATGCCGTGTGCAGGGGCAAAACAGAAATTGTCAGCAAACTGCTTGAATACAATGTAGATATTGAAGGCAAAACAGAGGTAAAGATCAGTCAACTGCCCTCCCATTGTGTTAACAGCAATGCCACTCAGACCCACTTTCCACGTTCAAAAGCGCAAGCAGTCTCAATGAATCTGTTGAGAGTAAAATATTTCTCCAAATACTGTTTTTCATATTTTGTAGGTAGTTTCAAAGAACACAGCACAGCATATTTTGTTTCAGAATTGGGCTTTATTTTAAAATTAAATAAATGAAGGATTTGGGCTCATATACACTTGACATATACACAGACAATAAAAATAAATTAATTTTAAGGTATATGTCTGTAGAAAAAAACCAAATCTGTTGAAAATACATTACTGATGTGGTTTGTCTCTCAGAGGTTTGGCTAGAGTGGAAAATGAGAAATGTCACAGGCACACAGGCAAATTTGCAAATTTGGTCATTGAAGAAAACATACCATGAAGACATTTTTTATTTAACTGTTTCAAATTTTCTATGTACATAGTGAAATGGCTAAAATGTGACTCTATCTTAAACAAGGAACAACTCCATTGTAATTAATGGCCTAAGCTTGAATCTAGGAAGTCGTCCACCACGTTTAGCCAATCAGCTAGCTCCTAACCTGGCCTTATGAGGCTGGGAGACCCAGAGTTGCAGGATCTGGCTGCTACTGAGCATATGTGACAAAGCAAGCCCACGATGGATGAAACTGTTACTAGCTCCATCCAATCAACATGTGCCCCTGATTGGGCAATTAGAACAAAGATGCCTAGAATTCCCCAAGTCTCTTCAAAAGGGCCTGCATGCCTTCATCTGGGTCCTCAATTTTTTCGATGAGTGATTGACCCCTGCACAGTGGCTATTTCTGCTGAATAAAGGCTCTTTGTGTGTACATACTATCTGAGTCTGGAGTCTTCCTCCAGAATTTCCTTGGAACACTACAATAGGAAGTGATGTTCAGTTTGGGAGATAATTCTTAGTTTAGGGAAGAAATAGTTTTGGAAAACAGATTGAGAACTGCTCCAGAGATGCTACTTGACCTCTCTCATTCAACAGAGGTATAGCAAATCTACACTCCATGTTTTAGGGTGGGGCAATGGAGGTCCAGCTCCATGGAGCTCAGAAGCTTGGAACCAGGGAGTGTTTGTGTAGAGCTCTGGAGAGGGTTGGTCTTCATGGGCAGTGTTTAACAGGGGAAAGTTGTGTCAGAAGGAAGAGGGCAGCTGTGTGTGAAACTGCAGTGAGGAAAGAAAATCTATGTGGATTTATAAAATGAAATTTTTTTCTTTGCAGTATGGGTTGACACCATATAAACTTGCCTTATATGAAAACCAACAACAGATGGCAGAGTTTTTAATACAGAATGGTGCGAATGTACATTCGGAAGTTCAGTCAAAAAGGTAGAGTCTTTTTTTTACAATCCTAGTGCTGTTATTGGGGGTGACAATTGCTTAAGTAAGGACGACTAAAATGATTGGAGGGCGATGGCTTCAACTCAGAAGCACACATTGGGAAAACCTAGCACACAGGGAGTGTGAGCTGGAAAAAGGACTGTAAAAACAAAACAAAAGAACAGTGTGTACCAGGGCTCAGCTTCCCATTTATAAACAACAGTTGGTCATCCATAATCTGATTTTATTGGTGGTTTTCTACTATTTAAGACAGCTTCACATTAGTCATGTTTTCTTTTAAAAGTGTCAACTTAATTTTTGACAGTGAAATCTATAATAATTTTAAAAAACGGTTTTTGAAAATCATGCTGTCTCTTTTATCACTATGCTTTAAATGGCTTTTGAATAATCAAATAATTAGGTTATCTATCATGACAATTAAATGTTATTTCCAGATGCTATTCCTTTTTTTCTTGTCTGAAATGTCTTGACACTGTGTTGGTCAGATGTGAATCTCTGCACCTAAACTCCTGAAACAACTAATATATTTAGGGACAGTTATCCACAAAGAGTACAAAGAATTAAGACTCAATTGAGCCAGGCAGTAGTGGCTCCCACCTTTAATCCCAGCACTCGGGAGGCAGAGGCAGGTGGATCTCTCTGTGAGTTGGAGACCAGCCTGGTCTACAATAGCTAGTTCCAGGACAGTCTCCAAAGCCACAGAGAAATCCTGTCTTTGAACCCCCCCAAAAAAGTCAATTGAGAAAATGCCTCCATAAGATCTAGCTGTCAGGCATTTTCTTCATTAGTGATTGATGGGGGTGGGGTGGGTCCAGCACACTGTGGGTGGTGCCAGTCTTGGGCTGGTGTCCTCAGTTCTATAAGCAAGCAGAATGAGCAAGACAGTAAGCTGCTCCCCTCCATGGCTTCTATTTCTGCCTCCAGATTCCTGCTCCATTTGAGTTCTTCCTTGTCTTCTTTCAATGATGGACTATGATGTTTCCATAAAGCCAAATGAATCTTTTCACCCCCTAGTTGATTTTGGTCATGTTGTTTCAGCATAGTAATAGCAGCTCTAAATAGGACATTTGGTGTTCAAGATGAGTTCAGCAATAAAAAGCAAATGATTTCTTTCTTTTTGTCCATTATGTCAGTTTACAGTCAGATGAACTAAAAAGTAAAAGCGTTAATTTAAAAAAATTGAGTGTATGTTTGTGTACTTTATTTTTATTAAAAATATATTTTTGTAAATACCATATACTCTGATCGTGGTTTTACCCTCCTTCATCTGCATGGACTTGTTTTTGTGTCAGGGGACATGAATGCTATGATATTCCTATCCAAGTCACAGAGCAACAGTGTGTGATGGTTTTATCTTATATCTTTTTTGGGGGCAAAGTTTCTGTTTTTGTTTGGCACTTGTCCACTTACTCCAGGTAGCAGGCTGGGGAGCCTCTTTGGGATTTTCCTATCTCCACCTCCCATCCATTATAAAAGCTGGGATTATGGACACATCGCACAGTTTCTAGCTTTTTCTGGATTTCCAGGTACTCAAATTCTGGGCAAGTGTGACAAGAATACATATCTGCTGATCCATCTCTCTGGCCCTAAAACCAACATTTTTGAAGAAGACTGTGAGCCTAAATTAAAGAAATTATTATATTGCTAATTGTGGAGCTAAGGCTTCTGTGTGCAGAACACTTTGAATTAGACCTCTAATCCAGTTGGTGGGCCTGTCTTTCCCTGTAGTGAGGACATTTAAGGGTGTTTATTTCTCATTTAATGCAAGAGAAACACAAAATTGTACATCTGACAGTTTTGAAGCATACAAGGAAAATATGCTTGTGTCTTTGACATTGTATGGCATAGTCTTAATAATTCATGGCTGCAGACATGTCTCAGGTATTAAATACTTACCACACATGCCCGAGCATTCAGAGTTCAACTCCTCAGAACCCAGAAAGAGCCTGCTATGCTAGTGTGCATCTTTAATCCCAGGGAGCCTAGAGGGACATGGGAGATGGAGACAGAAGACTGCCTGGGAACTTAGGCCTTAGTTAGCCTTGCTTTATGGTTGTTAACAAGAGAATCTTCCTCACAACTAAGTCAGGAAAAAAGGGCTGACAGTCAAGGATGTCTGCTGACCTCAAAACATGGCCGGGTATACCTGCTCAACAGAAACAAATTCATACACACACATGTGAACACGAACACACATCAAGTATGGATTTATTAAGATTTTGGATCATTATCTGCAAAAAACACAGTGAAAATAATGGTCAAGTTTGAAGTTTTCCCTACAGTTTTCTGGAGATCACTTTTGAAGTGGTAGACTTTTGGACAAGGTTCACACAGCGGGTTGGAAATCCCCACAAGAAGTTCCAAGACAGTGGTTATACCCAATGTAGAACCTAGGAAAATAAGGCTGTTGGTCCAGAGTATACCAGCAATGGGCCCTGTAAGACAGCACTCTTAATGTGGCCAGGGAAGAATGTAGCTGACAAAAGAGCATTGCTTCCCTTGAGTTTTGAAGCTGGTTGTGAGTTATAAAGTCTCAGCATTACACACGAAACTAACTCAACAATGAAACAACCAGGAAGAGGTTTCAGCATTCATCAGGAATGAACTATTGAAAGCATCTTGAAAGTACCACAAATGTCATGGCTTCCAAGGATGCAGGCAGAGGATGCTTACAAGAAAAGTAGTAGTTCATGACATACTGCACATTCCTCAAGTGGAGAGCATAGCAATCAATGAAATGCCTTCAGAGAGCCATGCCAGAGATGTGGCCATAGGGCCCCAGGGACATGTGAACTGATGAGTTGAATGAGAGCACTAACTCCACGAGCACAAAAATAGTTACAGGAGCCTCCATAAGAAATCATATGTAAAAACCACTGGTCTCCTCTCTCTCTGTGTGTGTGTGTGTGTGTGTGTGTGTGTGTGTGTGTGTGTGTGAGAGAGAGAGAGAGAGAGAGAGAGAGAGAGAGAGAGAGAGAGGTGTGCATGTATTGTTTTAATCAAGAGCTAACTTACGTTTGTTCTCCACGAGAAAAGGTGAAAAGGACATTCGTTAATCATGATCAGCAGTTGAAAAATGAATTTAGAATTACTTGACTAGAGCTCTGTGGCCAAGCTTTAATCCCAGAACGTGGGATGCAGGAGGCAAAGAGACCTCTGTGATTTCAAGGCCAACCTATTCCATAGAGTGGGTTTAAAGCCAGGTGGGCTACATAATGAGATCCTGTTTCAAACAATATTTATAAATATCTAATTTAAGATATATTAGGCACTCAAAAATAAACAATTTAGAAAACATGCTGTTTTTACATGAATATTAAAATCTCTTAAATATGTCACAGTGTGGGAACATCTACAAGGGAATTGGAACAGAAAGTGAAAGAGAATGAAAGATGCAAAAATGGTAAGAATTTTATAGTGAATTACTCTACCTGGTCCTACCTTCCCTAAAGAAAACAAGGAAGACTAAAGATTTTAGCTCCTCAAAAGGAGCTAAGGAAATCAAGTATAAATGCAGTTATGTAGTTTTCTAAAATTCTGAAAAGTGACAATTAATTCATAAATTATTCTTATGCATTTTTAACTGTCAAAACATTGCTTCTTTGATTTTAATGCTGATATCTGAACTGTCTTTTAATAAATGAGAATATAGCAAATTGCATTGTTATAAATAGGATTTTCCTTAACTTTTATGACAAACGCATTGTATTTTGTACTGCATGCTATATAGTTCAGTGCCACTAAAATGTAATTATATCTCATACAAAACTACAGTACCCAATCACTTTCACTACTTAATTTCTTACCTAATGATGTAAATACAAACATCTAGCTTTTTCAATTTCTTTGAGATTTCTAGATTTAGAGAGTTTTGGCATATTCTTTAACTGTTTTCATTAGCAATTTCCCATTTTGAAAGGGTGGAAGTGTTTTGCCATAGTGAATGTTATACATTTTAGGAAGACATGAATTCTTATGTGATTTTCTTTTCCTTCTCTTGCTTTCTTTCTTTCCTTATTACTTTCTACTTTCTTTGTCTTGTTTTTTGGTTTTCTGAGGTTCTTGAGGTTGAACATAGGGCTTTGTGAGTGTTCTAGGCCAGCACCCTTCCTATTAACTCTATCTTTGCTACTTTTCAATTTAGTTTTTGATAATTAGAACAGGGTAGGATGACACTCCATTTCCATGCTGCAAATCATGATTTCCAAAAAAAAGGACACAAGAAGGAAATTAAGAAAATGACATCATTCTGTATTTTAAAGAATTAGCTGCTTCTCCATTGAGTCTGGAGAGAGACTCTTAGGGAATGCTAAGAAGCACACTAAGTGTCTCTTACCTTAAGTAGGACAAAAACATGAATGTTTTATTTCTAAACATATACTGCATGTATATCCTGAAGGCTTGAGTGAGTTCATAGCTAATGTATGTAAGTGTGTAAATGATCCATGTCAGAAGGTGACCCATGGAACTTGCTGCTCCAGTCTCACAGCTGCTTCTCTGTTCTCTCACCTGAGATAGGGCTGGGGTGCATTCCTACCAAGGGGGGAATCTTTTCAGTAATTCTGTTCATGAGCGATGACAGATGCTTTCATGAGCATCCTTTAAGATGCACATAAGGCTGGGAAGACAGATGCAGCTAAGGAGCTTCTTCCCTCAAAGGGGACAAGGAGAGTAAGCTTGGTGTCCTCCTTGAGCTGTTTTGTAAAGGTCTTTGTCCACTTCTGTTCCTTTCTGCTAGGTGTCATCATGATACAAAGGACAGTAGCCATACATCTAGTCCCTGTGGTAGGAATTTGCATCGCATACTGAACAACTTCCACTCTTTTGTTTTCCTGAAAAACAAAAATGTATATAGGCTCATGTACATTTTTCCATTTTAGCTCTGTTTGCTTCTGTGTTTGTTTTGTTTGTGAGGCACAGCCTCACTGTTACATAGTTCTGCCTATCTTGAAAATCACAGGGATCCAGATTAAAATTGTGTGGCACCACACCCAATCTAGAAATTTTTTCAAGTATCATTAGTCCAAACAAGAAGCACATGAAACTATTTTATGACAACAGTCAATTGATGACACTTATACTGGCAAGGATGTTGCTCTCCAACTGTCTGGCAGAGTTCATTTAGGTCATCACAAGTGTGTATGGGTGTTTAGTTTTAGTCACTATGCTTGATAAATTTATGTCATCTTTGATTTGAAATATACAGAAAATGGACAAATTCTACCTGAAGTAATGGCCTACAAATGAGCATTTACTCTAGAATAGTGTCTAGATTGCTCTTAAAGAAATGGTACTAACAATGTGTTTAGTCAGCTTTATATGGTGTATTTTTGGAGACTTGTAATAGAATGCATTTTGCTTTTCTTTTTAGAAGCACAGAACAGTAAAGACCTGATGCCTATTTGCAGGTAAATTTTAATAATATATTAATACTATGGAAAATCAAAGAGCACAACTAATTCTTGCTTGTACTCTCAGATAGACACCCTTTTATCTATGGATTTTTGCTTTGTCTTACATTCACAACAGTATTAACAATTTTTTAAACAGAAAAGTTGTTCTTTGTAGTTCCTATGGAATGACATTTACACTCCACCATTATCTCCACAGTGTCAGTTCTGTGTTTTAGAAAATGAGCATCCTGATGTTAACCACACACTGATGTCCCTCTGACATCACCTTGTGAACTAGACCTCATCACATTTATCCTTCTGAGAGCCTACAGAATTAAGGATAATTCTGAGTCATCAGACAGGCTTACAAGAACCCACAAATTAACTTCCTCCTTTGACACCATCCCCACATGCAGAGGCCTGTGTGTCACGTGTAGCACCTTTCATAGTTCTGTGCTCATTTTTATTGATCACTTCCATAACAGAGGATAACTCTCTGTAATCTTTTGTGGGGCTATGTGTCAAGTAAACATTTTGTACACATTAGTGAATACGATATTTACTCCAATATAAAAGACGCCCAAATCATCACAGCTAATGTCCAAAGTGCAGAGTCATAATTTCCAGCAGCTACAACTGTTCAAAGACACACCTTGCAGAAAGCAAGATAATTTCTACTTAGATTTCTAAACAGTTCCAAAGTAAAATCCTGACATTGTCCACTGAGTTTTATTATTGTTTGCTCATGTTTTTGTCTTGTTAAGTTCATAGAAATGATTGTTTGGAATAGAAACAGTCAGATTGTAGTATCAAGATTCACTCATGAATGGGCTCCTCAGGAACAGCTTGAAAGTACCCAAAGCTGTGGCAGCTTTAAGAATGCTATTAAAGCAGGAATCTATTCTCTGGTCCACAGACCAACCTCTTGGGAGATAACATCACATTCAGTGAGAAACCCACAAAGTATCATGATAGAGGAGGTGCTTGGTGCTCTGGGAGCACATGACAACTGGAGCCAGGGTACTAGTTTCATTGAACACATAAATGTAAACCTCAGTTACTGCAGCCTTACAAAAAGGGCTGGGGAGGAACTAGTCTTCCTTCTTGTGTTTGTGTATCTGTAGTCTTTGTGTCTGTGGGTGTTTCTGTGTATGCATTGTTGTGCTAATATTTGTGGACTGAATTCTTCTCTTTCTTCCACATGAAAAAAGTAAGGAAAGTGTCACTAAACATAATCAACCGATTGAAGGACAAATTAAAAGTACTTGCAAGTCACTAATATAATGTGTGTTAGGAAATCAAATATAAAATAATTCAAATCATTTGATAAATGTTTTATATGAATATTAAAATACTGCTTTTTATAATTTGTCACAGTAGAGTAACACCACCTGCGCAAGTAAAATCAATACTCAAGAAATCTGTCCAGCTCACTACAGGTAAGATTGATGGTTACTACTGCATGGCTACTGCCCTAATTTCAAAAAAGCTTTGTTGTTTCAAAGAAAGGAAATCAGGTATAAATGTAGTTATAGTCTTTTTAATTTCCCTCCTAATATTCTTGGGACTCAGGATTATTTAAGAAATGCTTTCTGGGAAATTTTCAATCGCATCATCAGAAACATGTTTCTTTATTAACACAAGCCTCTGATGCATATAGTATCATTGTACAAATAAAAAGATTTGTAACCTAGTCCACAGTATCTGATCGTTTTAGTCACCTAACCACAAGTTTGTTACAAAGTTGATTTTTCTTTCATTTTTATAATAAATAAATTGTATCTATACCACATTATATACATCATATGATCATGAAAATAAAACAAAAGTACAGTGTTATTTTCATTAAGTTGTGGTAGACTAAGTGTAAATGAGTTTATCTGGGTTTTTTCTTTTCTATAATTTCTCAATTTAGACATATTAGACAATTCACATATGGTTTTATATTTTTCTTTAATTATCTGCCATTTAATGTGAATATAAAAAATCATATACTTGCTAATTAGCTTTTCTAAAAAAAGCATGAATGGATTTTGAGTTCTGTACACAGTGCTGGGGATTGAACATTGCCATTCTAAGTCATCTAGGCAAGCACTCTCCATATTGGGTATACTGCCAGCACTGTTTTGCTTTAGTTTTATTAGTGAGTGTAGGCTACGGTGATACTTGGTTTATATGCCGCAAGACATAATTTGCAGAACAATTTGCCACAGTAGGAGGAAGGCTGAGAACAGAGCAGCATTCTGTAGGGGATGGCACTGACTGGTCCATGGAGTGTGAGTGAGATTTAAGAGTGGGGAAGCACTACAGAGTTAGGGCTGTCAGCAACTGTCACCACAGCATCTTTCACACCTGCCTTGCCCTTGGAGAGCACACAGCAAGTGAATAGTGTAGAGGAATCTGAATGATTCACATGAGTGACGAGGCGAAAAGAGTCAGTATGAATGTAACGTGAGTGACTTTCTATTACAGCATTGACTTTTTCCTTGTGGTGAAGAGGGTTGATGGAGGACTCCCACATGATAAATCACATTCTCAGCCCAGTTTTTGGTGGGGCAAATGCTCTGTGCCAGCATGGGCAATGCCAAGGTGTTTACATTGCAGTTTTACATGCTGAAAATGAAATAAACAAGAATTGTTTTTGTTCCTTTGGAGAGGGCAGGCTCTTAGTATACAGTGAAAGCTTGGCTCACTGGATGGCTTATCTCTGAAAACCAAATGTTTCCTTTGAAGTATTACTCCCTTGGAATTGTTGCTCTGTCCCCATGTTTCTTCCATGCTTCTCTCCCTGGAGAATCAGTGCAGGGTACATAACTACTGCGGGGTATTTCCAATAGCCCTTACTATGGGAGGTTACAGCAACTGATGCTGAACTTCTTTTCACTGTGAATGAGCGAGGAAGCAGAGCTAGAACTTAGGAGCTTCAGCATATTCCTCAGAAGCAGTCTGAGAGTATATGCACTGATCTCTCTGGAGCTTTCCAACACTGGCCACTGGAAGTTCTTGCAATGGTCTTTGTCCTTGGCCTGCTTGTGTTGCCTATGTTTTGCTAAACTACAAAGGGCAGTCACCATAGACTTAGCTTCCTGTGTCTGATATTTTCATCCTCAATGGAACAAGGTAAACTCAATCCTTGTAGAAGCTCTCTTCACTTCTGTACAAGATGAATACACTCTCTTGCATTTCTCCCAGCACCACTAGTCCTAAGACAAAGCCAGCAGCAGCCACAATACACTTCACTTTAACACTTCAGTCTGTGATAGTGATTCTGTTTAAGATGCCAGTTTCTCAAGATCATAGGTGTTTTGCCCACCAATTTATTATAAGTAGTAAATATTGATAAATTTGTCTGTGTATTTGAAACATACAAGGAAGTAGAAATTAAGAATTCTCCATGTATTTATTGTGTATAAATCAATATTCACTTTAAAGGCTATCCAGAATTGGCATCAGTGTATACGTAGTAACAAAATATTAGCCTTGTCATTTAATGCTCATATTTCTACAGAGGCTTATAACATGTTTTGCTTTCTATTTTGTAGCTAGTGGAAGAATGAAACGCAAGATATCACTCTGGTAAGAGTGTTTGGATTTTAAAATACAATGAGTATGCAGAGAATATAAAGTTCAGAAATGGGCACCCTGTTTTCCTCTGTGTAATTCCATCTTTATGTATCTGTTAATTAGGGCTGTATAGTTGTTCATAGAGCATACAATATTGAACTGACTGATTATACTTCTGATACAGTGTGAAGTGCTGTTAATAATCCATGGCTAGGGAGGTGATTCAGGGGATATAGAGCTTGCTGTGCATGTGTGAGAATGGGAGTGTGTGCCCGGCATCCATATGAGGCCTGTTGGTCTTGTGTGCATCTATAATCCTGGGGAGCTTATGCTGAAACTGGAGGTGGAGACAGAGAATCCCTTGATGTTTTCTGGAGAGCTGGGCTTGAGTTTGCATTCATGAATGAGAGATCCAGCCACAAAAACTAAGGTTGAAGGCCAGGGTCAACCCCCAAGTCTGTACTCCAGTCACCCACCTGCACACTGGCCTTTGTGTACCTGAAATGACATATACATACAAATGCATTGTTCATAACATGCCATGCACATATATGTAAAAATATTAGTTTTCAGGTCACTAATCATGTTCACTAATATGTTTGGGGCAAGTTGTCTCCTGGGAAGTGTGTGAGTTTAATGGCAATGTTGAGTAGTCTTTGTCAGCAAAGTCAGGCTTTGCTGACAATCACCCCAGAATGGCTTTAGACAGTAAGTTAATAGCCCCCCTCCAAATGAGTTCCATACTTCTGTTGAAACCCAAGGTAGGAAAAGAAAGTGTTTGGTTCAGGGCTTACCAACAAGAAACCCTGAAGTTTGGAGTTCTTAGCTGTGGTTTAGATGAAATAGAGCTGAGGGAACAACGTTGCTCTTCAGTGCCCTATAAAGACTCAACTTTATACAGAAATGCTTCCTGAAAAAAGAAACTACCAGATAGTAGTTTCAGCATTCACTGTGATTGAAATATTAAAACTATCTTGAAGTTACCCCAAATGTCATAGCTTCTGAGTATGCAGAGAGAAGGGATGCTTAGAAGCAAAAACAAAACAAAACAAAAAACCTTTTATGATATACTGAACATCCCTCTTGTTAGACAGCATTGCACTCAATGAAATGCCTCTAAAGAGTCAGGCCGGAGATATGGCTGTGGGGCACTCGGGACCTGTGGGCACATGAATAGAACAGGAGAACTAACTCCATGAGCACAAAAATAGAAATACTGGATCCATCAGAACAAAACTTATAGAACTATTGCTCTGCTGTGTGTGTGTGTGTGTGTGTGTGTGTGTGTGTGTGTGTGTGTGTGTGTTTTAATCAAGAGCCAAATTATATCTGTTTCTTCTCCATGAGAAAAGGTGGGAAGGACAGCAGTCATTAATCCTAATTAACTATTGAAGAATGAATTCAGTTATTTGGCCAGGTCTGTTTGCCCATGTCTTTAGTCCCAGAACTTGGGAGGCAGGAAGCCTAGAGACCTCTGTGATTTCAAGGCCAGCATGTTCCATAGAATCGGTTTAAAGCCAGGTGGGCTACATAATGAGATTCTGTTTCAAACAATGTTTGTAAGTATCTAATATAGCATATATTAAGCACTCAAAATAATTAAGAAAACATGCTGTTTTTACATGAATATTAAAATAATCACTTAAATATATGTCACAGTGTAAGGATATCTTCAAAAACACGAGGACAGAGAAAGAAAAGGCATGTAAGATTCAACAATGGTAAGCATTTATACTGAAATACTCTATCTGGTCCTACCTTCCCTAAAGAAAACAAGGACGACTGAAGATTTTAGCTCCCTAAAGAGTTAAGGAAATAAAGTATAAATTTAGTTATGTAGTTTTCTAATATTCTGGAAAGTGACAATTCAGAAATGATTTGTAAGTACTTTTAACTGTGAAAAAATATTGTTGGAACATTGCTTATTTGATTTTAATGCTGATATCTGAAAGGTCTTTGAATAAATGAGAAAATTTCTTTTTTAAAAGATTTATTTATTATGTATAGTATTACATCTACATAATTGCCTGCACACCAAAAGTGGACATCAGATCTCATTTTAGATGGCTGTGAGACACCATGTGGTGGCTGGGAATTGAACTCAGAACCCCTGGAAGAGCAATTAATGCTCTTAGCCTCTGAGCCGTCTTTCCAGGCCAGGAGAAACTTCTTAATGCAGTCTGTGTCCACCATAGTCACATTGTAGCAAATTGCATTGTTAGAAATATGAATTTTCCTTGAGTTTTATGACAAATGCTTTGTATGTTGTACTGACTGCTGTTATACAGTTTAGTGTCACTAAAAATATAAATATGTCACAAATGAAACTACTTTACACAATCACTGTAATTGCTTAATTTCATACGTAATGATGTAAATAAAACCATCTGGCCTTTTCAATTTCTTTATGATTTCTAAATTTAGACAGTTTTGGCATATTTTATAACATTTTCTTTAATAATTTCCTGTTTTAAGGGGTGGAAGCGTTTTGCCATAGTGAATGTAATACATTTTAGGAAGACTTCAATCCTTATATGATTTTCTTTTCTTTTTATTACTTTCTTTCTTCCTCTTTCTTGTTTTTTCTTTTTGGTTTTCTGAGGTTCTTGAGGTTGAACCCTTCCTATTAACTCTATCTTTACCACTTTTCCATTTAGTTTTTATTAAATTGCACAGGGTAAAATGATACACAATTCCATGCTGCAAAGCATGATTTCAAAAAGACACAAGAAGGAAATTAAGAAAATGACATCATTCTGTATTTTAAAGAATTAGCTGCTTCTCCATTGAGTCTAGAGAGAGACTCTGACAGTGGAAGGAACACTGCAGAGTCTGCACTTTCAGCAACTGTCATCACAGTGTCTTTTATACCTAACTTGACATTGGAAACCACACTAGGAGTGAATCCAAATGACCTTCTTCCCTCAAGAGGTGAAGTGAAGAGTCGACAGTGTTGTAATGCAGGCATCTTTATGAATTTTGTTGCTCTTGGCATTTGTGGTGGTGAGATCTGCCTGAGGCTTCCTGCATGGTCAGCATAGCCTTTCTTCCTGAGACACAATTCCAGCCCACTAGTTGGTGGGACAAATGGCCTTCCTCAGGCATAGGGAATGCTAAGAAGCACACTAAGTGTCTCTTACCTTAAGTAGGACAAAAACATGAATGTTTTATTTCTAAACACATACTGCATATGTACTCTGAAGGTTTGAGTGAGTTCATAGCTAATGTAAGTGTGTAAATGATCCATGTCAGAAGGTGACCCATGGAACTTGCTGCTCCAGTCTCACAGCTGCTTCTCTGCTCTCTCACCTGAGATAGGGCTGGGGTGCATTCCTACCAAGGGGGGATCTTTCTAGTAATTCTGTTCATGAGCGATGACAGATGCTTTCATGAGCATCCTTTAAGATGCACATAAGGCTGGGAAGACAGATGCAGCTAAGGAGCTTCTTCCCTCAAAGGGGACAAGGAGAGTAAGCTTGGTGTCCTCCTTGAGCTGTTTTGTAAAGGTCTTTGTCCACTTCTGTTCCTTTCTGCTAGGTGTCATCATGATACAAAGGACAGTAGCCATACATCTAGTCCCTGTGGTAGGAATTTGCATCACATACTGAACAACTTCCACTCTTTTATTTTCCTGAAAAACAAAAATGTATATAGGCTCATGTACATTTTTCCATTTTAGCTCTGTTTGCTTCTGTTTTGTTTGTGAGGCACAGCCTCACTGTTACATAGTTCTGCCTATCTTGAAAAATCACAAGGATCCAGATTAAAATTGTGTGCCACCACACCCAATCTAGAAATTTTTTTTCAAATATTAGCCCAAATCAAACAAGAAGCAAATGAAGCTATTTTGTGACAGTCAATTGATGACATTTATACTGGCAAGGATGCTGCTCTTCATCTGTCTGACAGAGTTCATTTAGGTCATCACAAGTGTGTTTGGGTGTTTAGTTTTAGTCACTATGCTTGATAAATGTGTCATCTTTGATTTGAAATACACAGAAAATGAACAAATTCTACATTAAGTAATTGCCTACAAATGGATGTTTTCTCTAGAGTAATCTCTAGATTGGTCTCAAAAAATTATACTAACGAGTCTAATCACTTTTATATGTTATGTTTTACTAGAGTTGTAATAATACAGATTTTGCTTTTAGTTTTAGAAGTACATGACTACATTGTAGACCCGATGCCTCTTCGCAGGTAAGGTAAAACAATACATTAGTACTAGGGAAATTCAAAGAAACAAGTTTATCCTTGCCTGTTTTCTCAGATAGACACCCTTTTATCTATTTAAATTTTCCTTTGTCTTACATTTCCCACAGCATTATCAATTTATTTTTAAACTGAAAAGTTGTTCTTTTTAGTTCCTATGGGCATGACGTTTAAACTCAACCATCATTTTCACAGTATCAGCTCTGTTTTAGAAAATGAGCCACACATTGATGTCCCTCTGACACTCCTCAGCTTTTCAAAACCTTCTGAAATCACCTTGTGAATTACACCTCCAAGGCATTTATCCTTCTGAGAGCCTACAGTGTTGGGGGTCTCTGGAGGTCCCCTGGGTTGAGGTTGGAGAGGGTAAAGTGCACTGTTTGCCAGTCCCACAGCCTCCCCGAAACACGAAGAAAATCAGACACAGACACAACAGGGAGTCAAGTCAAGGAAGATCTCGTTTATTGTTTAACAGCAAAACCCTCTTAAAGTAAAAAACAGCAGGCCAGGAAAAAGTATTAACCAATAATCTAAAAGACATTCCTATTATGTATCTAGTGTCTTATACCCTCTTGGGCACAATTTTCTAGTGTGATGACTTCATCTGGTGTTGAGTTTGGGCAGCCAATTTTTTTTCTTAGTAAACACTTGAAGCCTAGCCTCCATAGCTTCCTCCCAGAGCTGTATTATAATGGTGTCATCTTGGGTCTCTCCCCCTCCTGGTGGGACATGATCTGTGCTCCTCCACACTACAGATTTAGGGACCATTCTGAGTCATCAGACAGTTTTAAAAGAAACAACAGATTATCTTCCTCCTTTGACACCATCCCCACATGCAGAGGCCTGTGTGTCAGATGTATGCTCATTTTGATTGATCACTTCCATAATAGAGGACAACTGTGTAATCTTTTGTGGGGCTATGTATCAATTAAACATTTGATACACATTAGTAAATAGCTTATTGACACCAAGATAAAAGATCCAAAAATCATCATAGCTAATGTCCAAAGTGCAGAGTCATTATTTCCAGTAGCTACATCTGTTCAAAGACACACCTTGCAGAAAGCAAGTTTCTTTCTACTTGGAATTCTAAACAGTTCCAAAGTTGTCCACTGAGTTTTATTGTTGTTTGCTCATGTTTTTATTTTGGTAAGTTCACAGAAATTACTGTTTGGAATAGAAGCAGGCAGATTGTAGTATCAAGATTCACTCATTAATGGATTACAAAGAAGAACTTGAACATACCCAAGGCCATGGTAGCTTGTAAGAGTGCTAGCAGAAACAGGAATCTATTCTCTTGGAAGACCAACCTCTTGGGAGATAACATCACATTCAGTGAGAAACTCATAAAGTATCAGGACAGAGAAGGGGCTTTGTGCTCTAGGGGCACAGAAATATATGAGCAGTGAAATCAGGGCACTAATTTTATCAAACACATGAATATAAGCCATCAGTTACTACACAGCCTTAAAAATGGCTGGGGAGAAGGCTACTAGTGTCTTCCTTTGTGTGTGCTTGTGGTGTGTGTGTGTGTGTGTGTGTGTGTGTGTGTGTGTGTGTGTGTGTGTGTGTGTGCATGTTTTGCATATGTCTGTGTGCAGGCATGAAGACAAGATGATGTTATCTAATTCATGTACTTGATATAAGGTGTCTGACTGAACCTGGAGCTGTCTGGTAGCTAAAAAGCTCAAATGATTCCCTGTCCTGTCCATCCATAGTACTGGGGTGACAAGTGAATGTGTTCATGCCCAGCTTTTTTTTTTTTTTTTTTTTTTTTTTTGCAATAAGCAATACAAGCCAGCAGGAACTTCTACTAGCAAACTGATGCAACAGCCGCTAGAGGGGTGACTTAAAGCATTTAGCCAAGCTCTTGGGCTGCTTCTGGGTCTTGAATCCCTTACCTTCTTGACAACACCCATTAAGAAACTGAGGACGTCATAGGAGCCACAGACACCTTGAAAGCATGAAATCCTTCAACCTAGGATCAAGGCTTCCTCAGATAATGACATTCCATTGTAGCTCTGAACTCACCATGAGGCAAATACCAACTGACCTCCAGGTGACCAATGCCAAAATGATCCACGTGTCTGATGGCTCAGAGATCATGAAGAAAGCATTAAAAATAACACTGAGACACAGAAACCCTGAGACAAAAATTACTCTGAACTCTGACATCCACCACAAGTGCCCCCAGTGAGGACACAACAACATGGAGGGAGGAGATGGTGGAGACAAGACCTACTCTGTCAGTTTGCTGTGGAGGACTTTGTCATGCCCAGCTTTTTATGTGGATCCTGAATTCAAACTCAGGCTGTTGTGTGTGGGCAGCAAGCACTCTAATTGACCAAGCCATCTTCCAAGCCACTGACTGTTTCATTTTTAATTTTTTTTTTATTTTTTATTTTTTATTTTTTGGTTTTTCAAGACAGGGTTTCTCTGTGTAGCTTTGGAGCCTATCCTGGAACTCTCTCTGGAGACCAGGCTGGCCTCGAACTCACAGAGATCTGCCTGCCTCTGCCTCCCGAGTGCTGGGATTAAAGGCATGCGCCACCAATGCCCGGCTGATTTTTATTTTTAAATACAACTATGCATGAGTCTTCACTGAATGTTTTATAGATTGATGTAAGTTGAAACTCACAAAAGCAGCAAAAATCTTAAAAACACAGGTCAATATTGAATTACATAAATGCAAAATGTCACTTAATAAACAGGTAACAAATCTTTTTAACAGAGTCCCTCAAAGAACCAAACCTACCCATTGTTACATGTTTTTATTCTAAAGGCTCTCTGAAGAAACCGATTCTTCAGAATCTTCAAGTGAGGACGAGGATAGTCTCTCTATTATTAAGGTAAAATGATCCATTGTGAATTTCAATTTATGATTTTTTTAATGCAGCAGTAGTGTACCTATCATAGTTTTATACGGAAACTTAGTCAGTTTTTTTTTTTTTTTTTTTTTTTTTTTTTTTTTTTTTTTTTTTTTTTTTTTTTTTTTTTTTTTTTTTTATAATAAATTTCAAGTGAGCAGTAAGTCCTTGCAGGTAGTAGTGGCCCAATAAGAGAATGGACTGGAAACACAGTGAGTAGAAGTTTGAGTGCAGTCCTCACATAGTAGATGTTTGGTGTTTGACCAAGGATGGTTTGCAGAAACAAATACACATTAGAGTGACTTTAAAACCTGACTGTGGTAATACACCTGAATATATTTTAATGGGTCCATTTGTTTCAGTGCTTCAGGAATCACCAGAGTGACTTTTTTCCCTTCCACATAAATTCAGGGAGGTTTTATCTTTCCTTGGACACTCCTATTTCAGGGTCACACATGACAGCACCTCCCCATTTTCTATCTTTCTTCTACATTAAACAGGAAATTCTTGAAATTTGGCCATTTGTAATATTTTCGCCAAAATTTTCATTATGAAATGATTACAGCTTGTTTCCTATTTTATTCCACTAGGATTTCATTGAAAACCTTTCCGCTAGCAACGTAAGTATCTCCTCCTCGATTAGCCAGCAGTCTAAAAGTGAGGATTCAAATACCATTTGATGACACATAACTTCTGGATATTGTTCTGTATCTTAAAATAATATACACTTACATTCTTTGTGTCACATTCAAACATTTAAAACATTGGAGGTTTAATTAGTCATTTGTCTACTCATATGAAAGCATTTTCATCACTGAGCTGCTGGAGGTTAGGAAACCTGTTTGTTTATAATCTGGAGTCCTAGAATGAAGGTTGTGTGAATCATTGCTTGCATATTAAGACTTGAATGTGAATCAATGGACAAATATGTTTCTACCACACTAGTAATTAAATGAGAGATTACTTATAAATGGAAAATAGTGTGGGTTTTGCCTCCCAACCATATAAGAGAAACACTGATGAAAATGGGGGCCAATTAAAATTAATAATCTTTTCATTATTTCACATAATTTAAAAATATAGGCAGTTCAGTTTAGCCTATATTTTAGCCACAGGGCAAGGCCAATTTTCTCAGTTCATGGTTTTCTCTTAATCTAGCTGGCATGAATATTTTTACTTCTAGATGATACCATAGTGATTTGTAAATTGATAAGCATATTCAAAGATATTCCACTTTTAAGTAATAGTTTCTACTTTTCATGTTTCGATACCCTGTGACTGCTAATGACTGAACTAATTTTGAAATTGTGCACTAAAAATTAACTAATTTCAGAATCAAAACAGGAAAGTTAATCCTCTACATTTCCATAACAGGAAACAAAGAAACCAATTCCACATACTGACAGGTGGGACAGAAGAAAGAAGACGGGCCTGACATCCTGGAAATCTGAAATGAACTTGGCTGCTCATGGAAAGACAACACTTGAAACACCTGTAAAGAAAACGTTCCTAATGGTAACTCCCTCTCATCTCAAAGGAAATGTTTGCTAGAGTGGAATGATGCCCCTGTGTTCCTATGTCTGCGGTATTGCAAATAGTGTCAGAGAAGAGGAACCCAGCCTGGAACATGTCCTACGCCTCCTTCATATCTTCACTCCTGGGAACACCCATGCTAGTCCCCTTCAAAAGCAAAAGTTTTCACCATTCCTAATGTTGTGACAGTTTAATACAATTCCTCATATTGTGGTGACCCTAACCATCAAATTATTTTGTTGCTACTTCATAGCTATAATTTGGCTAATGTGATGAATCATAATGTCAATATCTGTGTTTCAGAAGGTCTTAGGTGACTTCTGTGAAAGGGTCCTATGATTCTCGATAGGTTAAGAACCACTGTTCTAAGGAGTAAATGAAAGTAAATTAGACTATGGAAGCAAAATTCAGAAAGTGAGGCACTTTTATCACAAGTGAGAACTCAAACATACAAATAATAAACAGTAAAGACTCCTGGAGTAGGTACTGCCAACATCAATATACCAACATACTTGTATGTTTTAAATTGATTTATTTTATGTGTATAAATTTGCATGCATTCTCTTTGTGTACCTTGTGTATGTGTGTTGCCCACAGACATCCAACATGGCATTTGATCCCCTGGAATATGTGTTCCAGATGATTTTCAGCCAACATGTAGATGCTGTGAACCCCACCCAGGTCTCTAGCTACAAGTGTTATAAACAGCTGATCCATCTTTCCACCCCCAGAATGAATATGTTTGATATGCAAATAATTAGAATATAAGCCAAGATGTAAGTGGAATTAGCCAGTCTCAGGATGTTTGCCTACTTCCTGGTCCCTAGACCTCATCAGCCTGCCGGTTTGACACCTTGAAACACGGAGAACATGAAGGCAGGAAGAACAGCCATAAGAGTCTGGGCCCGTTGATACACACCTCTCATCCCTGCATTCCTGAAGGAGAGGTAAGCTGGTCTCTGTCAGTTCAAGGACACTCTGGTCTCAATTCATTTGGTGGTTGGGGGAAGGCAAGGCACATATGTGCCTTAACAAAAGTCAGTTCTCTTCACCCATAATTTCCATCTCAGGGATCAAATTCAAGTTGTCAGCCACTCTGGAAAGTGTTTTTATCCAATTAGCAGTCTCAATAGCTCTCTGATTTATGCTCTGACTGAAAATATTTTAGCATTCACACACACACACACACACACACACACACACACACACACACACCCCACAGAGCAAGAGAAAGAGAAAAGTAGACCCATGTGTTTGAACACCTTGTTACTGTTGGGGAAATTGTTTAATCTTTCGAAAATGGGTCTTAGTTGTCATCATACTTCTGGTACCAGGTCTGAGTTGTCTCCTTCCTGGTGTACTTGCCTGTGAAAAGCAACAGACCACTGCCACAGACCAAGCCTCCCCGTTTGCCTTCCTCACTGCTACTGCTGCAGGAAACTTGAGTCAGTTACAGTGGGGAGGCAAACAAAAGTGCTCTTGAGTCATGAGCCTTCCTCCCTTAAATAATCTCTGTCAGATATTTTGTCACAGTCCCTATAAATGCAATAGCCTACTTCTGTGTATTACCTTGCTGCAGAAGTTATAAAGCAAACAGAAGAGCTAGCTCTGTTTGCAGATGCAGCTTACACCAATTGCCAGTCTCTACAAACTGTTAACAAAGTTCAGCTTTAGGACAGAAGGAGGCATACTCCACAAAATTGTTATACCGAATGAAACCATTAGTAACAGTAATTTTAATGTTCTCAGACCAAACTCAAATGTTCTTTCTTTAAAGCCTAATCCAATTTGATTAGGCTTTAAATCCAAATTAATATCCAAATTAATATTAATATCCAAATATAATATTAATATTATAAATGATTAAATTGAGTAACTGGTCAAGTTAGGACTTAGCAGGGAGATAAATCTCAAGTGATTTTAATAAGCAGAATTCACTTCCCAGCCATTTTCTAAGATTTCAGTGAAACTTCATTAACATCTGAGTTAACATGAGTAATATGAATAGAATTTGTAGACTAATACAGAAGTTTTATGATGACACTGAATGCAAGTAATAATGTGATATCCACGGAGTAGGATAACAATTTTCATATGCAAATGATTGGAATACAAGCCATATTATCATTAATAGAAATGAGAATTTAGCATGTTCCTGAGTCAACTAAATCAAAAGGGCAGTGGTTTCTGTCTGAAACAAATTATGTGATTGAAATAAAAATAGACATCACTATTCTAATGTTTAACTCACAGCAAACATAATTAATACATGTGTTTTCCAGAATCCATAACCTGGTAATTTTGATATAGTGAGTATAAAATCACAGACCTGAGATCGGTAACCTCAGTTCCACATGCTAAGAGAATACTAAATAAAAGTCTCCATAAGGAGCTAGAGCCACACATTTAGAAATGTCACAGGCATAAAGATGGTGCTTAACATTGGAGAAAGAAATGGATCACATAGCAATGAGAAGTTCATAGTTTTTTCCATATCATTTCATTCTGAACTGCTAAAATCCAGTCTCTCCTCTCCCTCCTCTCATCTTTGTATTAAAAAGCTAGAACACACACATATATCAGCAAGATGCCCTTACACTGAAAACCTAATGACCTGAGTTTCATCAAGGAAAATACAGCAAGCATCAAGGGGCTCACATATGTTATCCCCACATCCCTGAAACAGATTGGAGGCTGAGAAGAGAACAGCTCTGAAACCTACAAGCCAGCCAGACTGGCACATGCAGAGCAGCAGAAACAATGAGAGACCCTGTCTCACCCAGTGGAAGTAGAGAGCCACCTCCTGAAGGTTATCCTCTGGCCTACACACACACACACACACTCACACTAGCTTGTAGTTGTTGGTTTTTACTCTTTACTCTTTAGCTTCAACTCTTTTGGGCACCCACTACCCAGCTCTCAAATAACCACTCACGGAGACTTATTATTACTTATAAATGCCTGGCCTTAGCACAGGAAAAACAAGCATAGAAATGCATGCACAAAAGCTCACACATACCCAATAATAAATATTTTTCAGAATCAAATGAAATTGTGCATTTGATAAATAAATGGTTTCTATATATTCATTAGTACTCCTACCGTGTATCTAATAGCTCAGGAAAATGTCTTCAGAGTCTTCTCACTCATCTCCAGTGTTTGTTTTCCATGTGTATGTGTCCTGGAAAATTCACCTTATACCACGTGGCCTTTTCGTTCCTTATAACTGACTTCAGCATACTTAGTTAATGATGACGCAGCAATGAGTGAAACTGTGGCATATGAAAATGTGTCAAGTGTGACAAATACCATGTGCTCAGATGTGCTTGTTCCTCATTCTCCATGAAAGCAAAGAACTAAGTTTCCACATGATCTATTTGAACACTTTGGTCACACATGGAAGATGTGCACTTCCTCATCTCATTTTTCTTTCATCAACAGTGCCTCTTAAGCTCTTTTGTTTAATCATCTCTGTGTTACATTGTTTGATGATGCTGGGTAAGTTCTGGGATGTATGAGTTTTCACTTAAGTAGTACATGACCTCCTTAAACCTGGTACTAAAAGGTAAACAGACTGCTAAGTTAGGATTTTCACTGAGATGTGTGAAGGACAAAGACCTGGAGTCATTATTTGGCTTCCCTTCTGACAAACAGCATCAACTCTATTTCCAAAATTGACACTTCCTAAATGTATCTGATTGAATCAGTTGGTGTTGTATGCATTCTATCTAAGCCAGCATTATGGAAATGTTCCCCCAGATTTTGGCATAATTCACTGCATATCACCCTTTCAGCTCTCAAAATTGTCACTCACTGTAATTAGATGATGGATACATAACTTTTACTGATGTAGTAAAACACCGTGCTCAAGGCAACTTCTAAAAGGAAGGATTTGTTTGGAGTGGGGTTATGGTTTCAATGGGATACAAATAGTTTCATCACTAGCATGGTTCAGGCAGTCAGGCAGGCATTTTCCTGGAGCAGCAGCCTAGATCTACAACTGATGCACACAAGAAACAAGAGAGCTCACTGAAATTGGCACCAGGCTCTGAAGCCTCAAGACCCATCCCCAGTGACCCAACTTCTCCACCAAGGCCACATCTCCTAACTCTCCCCAAATAGTTCTACCAACAAGAGAGCAGGCACTCAAATATTTAATTCAAGCCACCATTACATTTATCCTCCATGTCTAACAATAGTCATAGTTAAGGAGTCAGAACTTGGAAGGCATCTCCCAGAATCCTTATTTCAGCCCCACTGGGTAGTGGCACACTGTATTCATGCATTTCAAAGGTCACCCTCACTGCTCTATTATCCTAGGAACCTAATGGGCAATTGTGAAAGGCCATGGGGAAAATATTAGTGCAGTGCAGAAGAGAGAGGTTCCTTTTATTCCCAAAGCCTCTCATTGTCCCCTTCCCTTAACATTGAGGAATGTAAAATCCTGGTCATAGAGATAGGAGAGGACACATTTTGTCCTTTTCTTTTTACATCTTCCTGTTATAGAAAGAATGGCAATGACAGATAGGAAAGAGCAGAAGAAAAAAGGAATAAAACTGGACCAGGTCCCGTTTTAAACATTTCTCAACACTCTGGGCAGCGGTTACAGGGTATCAGTGGCAGTAGCGTTAAAATTAGAGCGAGCAAACAAACATTTGGGGACCATAAATCAGGACACCAATGTGGTGATATCTTGTATAAATAAAGCCTGTCTGAAGGTCAGATAATGGAGCTTGAGACTACCTAACCATAGGAGTCTGGAGGTTTGTAGAGATAGGCAGAAGTGAGGTTGCCAGGTAGAAACAGGAGAGAAGCAGGGAGAAACAGGAACTTGTTCCCTTGTCTGCCATGTGAAGGAGTTAAGGTGTGGTGGTGGCTTGTTCTTCTCTCTGATCTCTCAGCATTTTCCTCTGAATCTGACTCTGAGTTTTTGTTATCTAGACCAACTAAGAATTCCATTTAACTCATTAACAAATAAGTCCTAAAATGAATCAAATTAGTGAAGATTTAATGAAAACTAACATCTTAAAATTTCCTTAAAGGTGGCAGAAAAGAAGGCAGAGCCTTCTACCATACCTGCTGATCCTGGCATTGCTGAGCCTCAGCCTACTGCCCACATTGGGTCAACATCTTCTTTAGGCACTGGCGATAGAGGTGAAATCGTTGAGGCACCTAAAAATAAGGACTTGGGTGCAGTTCGTAACACTGCCCTTGATCTCAAGCTTCCATTAGGTATTTATACTGGGCTTGCAAGGGGGAGATCTCACACTGACCCTCAACCCACTCCTGGTCACCACACTAGTGACACCCTCTGGACCCTTTTCAAAATGCAGACCAAGTTTTCAAAGCTTGTCTTAGAGCAGAGCACAGTGGTGGATTCACTACTGATGAGGAACCATCTGTTCAGGTTCATGTCCCAGGGATGCTGTGCACCATACTCAGATGCTGACATAACTTTTGATTATGCAAATCTAGCTGACCACGCCCACTCTACAATTAACTCTCATGAATCTGTCCCTCTTCTGTCAGCAGGCATGCCACTTCTCCTCCTAACATCGTTTATGTGGTTTCTGAAAGTCATCTTCTCGTTGCTAGCTTGGATATTGCAGCAAATTCAACAGGTGCTAGACAAAGGTTACCCTGGACCTTCGAGGAAGCAAAAAGACGAACCTGGTAATTTATACCGAAGCAATGGTTTAAAATAGATGAAGATATTTGTACTAGAAGTCTAATTCATTTTGGTTAAATGAATGATTAATAAATTTCATGCTTTATATAGGAAAATTTAGGCATGACATAGAACCAGAAAAAAAATGATTTATTTTTTCTAATCATATTGAAATACATCACATAAAAATAACAAAGTCAGTTTAGTCCAAGGAAGCTGACGAAGTAATGTTGGTAGGTCCACAGTTGTGTCCTATTCTGGGTGAGGGGATTCTTTCACTCCTAATGTGAACTTTGTGTTTTCTGAATGGCTAAGCAAAAAAAGACTGTTAAAAATTAGTTTCTATTTTTCTCTGTTCATATATTGACTTATGTGGATAGCATAAGAGGAAGCAAACAGCAGCAACATCCCAGAATAAAACACACAAAAGGAGACTCTACATTCTCACACCTTCTCAGACATAAGGATATTGATGACACTTCATCAGAATCGACTGACAGTGCCACTGCTATTGCTAATTCAGACAATGTCATCAATAACATTCTTGATGACACTGCTCATAACGCTTGTCTTTCTTTTTAGTTGCAGCTGCGGAAGATGACTAGCAGATCTCCGGACCTGCTTACGTCACTGACAAAACTGTCAGGAAGATTTTATTCTATGTACATATGTTAAAGTTAAATATTTCTCTGCAGTTGACACAGTATATATTGAATTCTGTATATATGTTTAATACTTTTCATTAAAATGCGCTATGCAATTGTTGTAAGCTGTTTCTTGCTATTGTACAACCTGATAGCATGACCTCTTTGTGATGTGTTTAAGAGGAAGGATTTTGGGATAGCTATGGCATAGCTATCAGAGTAGACACCTGGAATGTCCAGAGCAGGAGGAGACATTCCCTGAACACAGTCAGCCTGGTATGATAGAAGCACTAACAGATCAGAGAGGCAGAGGGAGAGACAGAGAGAGGAGAGGAAAATAGAGAGAGGAGGACACAGATAGGTTTAATAGGTTTAGAAAGAGAAAGAGAAAGAGAAGCTGCAGGAGGGATGCTTGTGAACTTGAGGGAGTTTAGGGTAGGGGAGGTAAGAAGGTAGAATTGAAATGTACAGCAGATTCCTGTGATACTGAAGGACCCTGGAGGCCTTATTCTGGTAAATGCACCACAGATGGCCATTTTCCCTACTGCCAGAGACAAGAGAATTGACAACCCTGGGAAGATTGGATCAAGCTCACAAGGATTTTTATCTGCCCTCCAGAAACCCTCCAAAATGCCAGGTTGAGCCCTTTTCTAGATATCTAGGCCAGCCCATAGAGTTTTGGGATATGGGTTTCCTTTGAACATAACAGGCATCAGTGAACTTTAGGGGATTTTCAAAGCCACAAACCAGCCTTTTGAGGTTTCCATAGTCAAACTGCTCTAACATGAGTAAAAACACCCGCCAAACTGCCATATTTTCCTTAACATTCATACACTTACTTGCATTTCCTTTTCCTTTAATTTTATGACCTCCCAGCCCCCAGCACACCTTAACTGTACAAAGTCCCTCACTGAGGGGTGGGGCCTTAAGAGCCCCTCCCTGTGTATGAGGTCATTGTGTCCTGGACACCATTTCACAGAAGTCATCTACAACCACTGCCTCCTTCTTTCAACTTCCAAAGCAATCCCTGAGCCTTGGGGGGTGTGACTCAATGTCCTGTGGAGGTGTGAGCACTTCACAGTTATGCATTCTCTAATCTTTAGCCAGGTGTGAGTGTGGGCATTCTCCCCAGCCCAGGGTATAAAGAAGCATCCTGATTAGGGAAGATAGTGGTTCTAATAAACAGGTATAAGCATGAGTATTTAGAAGGTAGCAGGTTACCATGTAATTTTAACAAAGAAGCAGTAGAGAGACTATTGTATGGATTCAACACATCAGTAACTAACTCAGAGCCACCAAAACTCCATCAGTGTTGCATTTAGGAAAGAACTAAAAGCATTCCGCTTGGAGTCATTTCCAGGTTTGAATTTTCTACTTCATTCTCCCTGTCTTCCATCCTCTGTCTGTTGCATGAATCTTAATCCGTGCTGTATGAAGAACCTGTCTGTCTGGTGTCTCTTCTTCTGTTTGAGTCTGTGTTTGTCCCTATGTCTGTCTGTACCTAAATCTGTCTTTGGGTGTGAATGTGTCTGTCCCTGTTGATGCTATCTCTTTTATTGAAGTTCCCAGAGAGAATCACATAGGGACAGAATGGGATACTTTAGAGAAATCATTCATGGAGTCTTACAAGGGATTAATCCAGTGACTTCAACTGACCCCAACTCACCCAGACAACAAGCAGTATTATAAATATCATTGTTTACCTAGTAATGCTGCTGTGTTCAACAGTTTTGGTGGATATACACTTAAGGAGAGTGTATTCAACCTCTCTATTTGCTATTTTCTGCCAACGATAGGCATGTATTGTTCTGGATCAGGAGGCAGAGGAGAACATAATTTAAGATTACTGTTAAGTATTAATTTAGATTGAAAAGGAGTCTAAGGAAAGTAATGGTGATTGTTACCCTAGTTGTAAAGCTGGGGAACCAGCATTGGAACAAACCAAGCTCTCTGAATGTGGGTGCCAGCTAGGAGGCCAAGACAGTCTATGAAACCTCTAACAGTGGAGTCAGTGTTTATCCCTAGAGCACAAATGGACTTTGGGAACCCATTCCCTTTGGAGGAATACTATTGTAGCCCAGATACAGGGAGGATGGCCTGGGCCCTACTCCAAATGATGTGACACACTTTGAAGGTCCCCCATGGAGGGTCTCGCTATCCCTGGTGAAAGGATGGGGGTTGGTTTGGGGTTGGTGGGAAGCAGGGAGGATGGGAGAGTGAGGAAATGGGGGGATGGATATGTAAATAAGAGTGCTTCTAAAATAAAAAAAATAAGTGGGCTAAACAGTTTGAGTATACAGTAGGATTGCAGTCTTATGAATAGAGCAACTTCAAGATGTGTATGAACTCTGGCTGTGATGTCCAGCAAAAGTTCCAGTCTCTGGAAACAGAGATTTCCATATTATATCACACAGCCTGAGACATCCTTAGTCATGGGTTCTTAACCAGGTTTGCAGAAACAGCATTAGTTCCCTACTGTGTGTTCGACCTAAATTCAAATCACAGAAGAGTTTATTGTTCTATCATGGTCATGCCACCATTACATATATCTTGCCAGGCAGGTTGTAACATGCAAGGTCCTCAGATTGGTAGAATCACTGACAAATTTTCTCCTCCAGTAACTTGATTAGAATTTTCTTGTATTGTGAAAATAAACCACCTTGGATACAATATGAATTCTACATGTCCTGTATCCCAAGTGTATGGTGTGTTCAGAAAAGTCCTACAATCTAATTCTCATGTGTAAACACAGACCTTGACAACAGCCTGGAATGTTGGACTGGAGACTTCCTTACATTACAGCTCAGAGGCAACTATCTCACACTGCTATTGGGACCTTTGTTCAATAATCTAAGTCTTCTAGGAGGAGCTTTAACCATCTATTCAGGGTCTGTACATTGTGCTCTATTCCTCCTTTCAATGCCACAATATCAATTCAGAGCAGCCAACACCCCTTCATCTTGTCTGACCATGTGCGGTCTGCATTCAAGAGATTCAAGATAAGTTGAACTCCAGTATGAGTTTGCCAACAGCAAATCCTCCAACAAGGATGGAATCACTGTACCAACAAACGCCGGCCATCTGATAAATTAAATCCAACACATTAGTGTCATCCTACACGGTCAACATTCTCAAATAACGGGAGTCAATACCACATTATAGCCTTCCCATAACCTGGGTCACAACTGAATACTGAATAATATGGTCACCCCTTGGAATCAAGGTGTGTAGCATGCACCCCAGGATACCCAGTTCCTAGGAATTTTTTTGAAATGCCACAGATCAAGGACAATACTTTAACCTCAAGTGGGAAACTCCAGGAAGGTGGGACCCACTTTAACTCAAGAGGTGGTGGTCTTGAGTAAAGTGTAAAAGCCATAAAATGACATCAATGGCAGCCTGCTATTCCCTAATTAAGACAATGCCTGGGCCAAGCTTAAATTCAACAGTATATGAGCTATACCCTCATTTCATTTGACCAAGGACAATCCAAACCATAGAGAATCCAGGACCACACCATGGCATTCAGCAACAGAAGGACTCATTTTAATGACCAAACAGCATGGTCGTGCCTTAATATAAATCAAAAGGCTGCTGCAGACCTTATCCTGATATCAGCTGATATTTTTCTCAGGCAAGAGCCTGCTCACCAAAAACCTTGAGTTCAAGCATGAGGTATTCTAAGATGATAACAAACAGCCAATTGAGAGAAATACAAGCTAAAAAAGAATCCTGGGACCAATTTAACTTCAAGGGTCTGTGGGCCACCCAGATCTTCAGGATACCCATGAGATGTTCTCAACTTAGTAGAGCCAGGATGACAACATAATCTTCATGGTTTCTGGGCCATAGACACAGAAACAGTCTGGGCAGTCTTTGGCATGATGTGTGGGCAGTCTTTGGCATGATGTGTGTGTACCCCACCCTATAGTCACTCACTGCCCTGCTGCTAGCTGGTCTTCAACAGATCTAGGACAGGTAGACCTTAACTGTGTTTTACCTAATACAAAGACCTCAGAAAAGGTTAGAACGACCACATCTACCAGCATTGAGCCTCTGTCAAAGACTGACCACATGAAATTCAAGACAGTGTTCCATGCCATCTTCTCTTTCAACCCATGCTACAAACTCCTATGACAGAAATCAGGAGCATATCATAGTATTTTTTGGGTCTGGCCACACAACTTTGCATCATGAAATTTGTGCCCAGTCTTCCTTACATTCATCTCCTGGCCCTAACTAAGGCCTCATAGCAGCCAGAGACTGTTCCTAACACATATCTCTCTTCTCAAACCTCTTTCTATCAGTGTATCTTTGTCCTTGGTTGAAATCTTTGCCTTTAGTCAATACCCCCCAAAGAAAATGAAAACAGCCAGGTAGGTCACACAGCGATACAATTTCTAAATTGGAGTGCCTTCTAAATATGTTAGCACTAATTTTAGAGAGTTGCTGATGAAAAAGGAGATGAAAGGCAGAGGAAGAACAGATGTTCAATGTGAGTTAAAAGTGGGATTCCTCATGAAGGTTGAAGCACTCACAGCATGCATGGTTCTACATCAGAGGGAGGTAAAAATTTCCTGTCAAAGGAACAGAAATGTGTGTTATATTCCTCCAGTTAGAAGAACAAGAGGCTGTTATATTGCAACCCTGGGATGACCTCTGATGGTCTTGAGAAGCTCAACTACACACCTATTTCTCTCTCCCATTCCCTTGGCCTCTTAGAAGGACATGCATGGTCACAGAGTTTCTATTTCCATCCTATTCTGATTCTCTATGATCCCCATACTCCCATCCTTTCTTTTCTGAGAAGTGTTAATACTTAAAGCAGTATGAACAGAAACACTCAGGAACATATCACATTATATAAGCTTTGTCAAGAAATTTCAGGTGACATCCTCAGGAAATCTAATCTGCAGGTATATAGTTGCTCCCATTCATGGAAAAGAACTTGTAGACTCAGAATGCAATGAATTAGGGTCAGCTCGAGATGGAGGGTAGTCAAAATACTTTACACACAGTGCATTCAAAAGAGAACAAAGCCCACACCAGGTCCCTGCCCTGGCCTTTGCCTCTGCTCTTGCTACTTAGTGAAGTTTGGCTTTACTAAAAGTATGAATAATGTATGCCATCATGGGTATGGTCTTCTAGCTCTTTGTCCATCTATGTTTCCTCAAAGAGGCAGTGTATCTTCTCATGCACACCTATAAACACTGAATGAGAAGTAGCCTTGTTTATTGAGTCATCATTTCAAATATTCTAAGATTTTTTTCAGTACTGAAAATAGTCTGTGTTCCTAACGCCAGAATGGTCCTTGCTATTCTATTTGGTAATGAACATTTGTTGTTTTAAAGTGTTCATAGCATGAAGATTATCATTAAGCTGGTCAATGAAAGTATAGTATGAAATATTGTATTTATTTTCTTACATACTTAATTTTGTTTCTCAATCACATCTCTTAACAGTTTTCTCTTATTTACTAAATGGCAATAACCAGAAGAATAGTAAAATAATTATAGTCTCATAGTTTAAATAGATTAAAATAATTATATTCTTTCAGTGAAGAATTTTAAAAAATTAGTCTGTATAAAAAGTGGTTGTGAGAGGGTTTTCCCTTTATTATTTGGTCACTATTTGCCATGGCAAAGTATGCAGTCACAGGGAAAATGTCATACCTGATGGGTATGTAACTCAGTTGATAGACTGCTGGTCTAGCATACAAAAGGCCCAAGGTTCACTCACCAGTATAGCACAACTCAGGTAATGTAGTGATGTATGCCTATAATCTTAGTACCCCAAGAAGTATAAACCTGAGAATCTGGAATTCAAGGTCATCCTTGGGTACATACTGAGTTTAGGCCACCTGGTCTACATAAAACATTGACTTTTTAAAAATTTATTTTTTTAAATTAGAAGCAAGCCTGCTTCACATGTCAATCCCAGCTCCCTCTCCCTCCCATCCTCTCCTACTTCCCACCAACCCCCCACCCCTATACCCCTTCATCTCTTTAGGGAGGGTGATTCCCAAAGTCTGAAACATTGACTCATAAAACAAACACTGACAAAAGACTGTATACTACTGAAATCACCCTAAAAGATTTCATTGAAACTTCTATTCCAATAAAATGACTATGAAAGCCCTATGCCCATTCCTTCTATAAGGATTCCTTTGAAAGCCTATTGAAATGTGTGACAGATTAAAAACTAGGTCTCTAGGGATGGCAAGAGAGCTCAATAGTTAAGAGCACTGGTTCCAGAGGATCTAGGTTCGGGTCCCAGCACCCATGTGCTGGTTCACACCCATCTCTATTCCAGTTCTAGGGGATCCAATGCTGCCTTCTGACCTCTGTGGGCACTATGTACTCACATGGTACACAGATGTAAATGTTGGTGAAATACCTATACACAGACAAACAGACACACAGAGACACACAAACACACACAAGCACACACACCTAAAACTTAGCATATGAATATCTATATTCTTTTCTATACTAACACAAACTTAAAAGTTTTATTTGTTTCATAGGTGTTTAGAAGGCAATGTATGCAATAATTTAGATATTTTAAGTCTTCTTGATACAAAGCAAGGATAAAAAATGATAATAAATTACATTTCTATTGATATCCACTCTTCAAGTTACTTTATGGCAAGAATAAGCATATAAAGGCATTAAGTTTGCTGCAGTTTGGAAAGGGAGTTAGGTGAAAGTAAGGAGCCATTAAGCTGTGCATGGTGGTGCTCGTCTTTAATCCCTGCACTTAGGAGGCAGAGGCAGGCAGACCTCTAATTAGTTCCAGGCAGCCTGCTCTCCATAGTTAGACCTGGGACAGCCAGGGCTGCAGAGTGAGACCCTGTCTCAAAACAAAACAAAATGTAATAATCAAACAAACAAAACAGGGGGCCATCGAGTTTTCCTTCTCTTGAGAGGAGGCAGTGGACTAGGACGATTATTGTGCTATTTAGGGGGTTAAGTCATGAAACGTAAGTGTGCAGCTACAGTATCTGAAGCAGCCTGCAAACCTAAAGAACAGAAAGCCTTTACCTGACTTTACTGTGACTCCTGTGCCCAGCACCTATGTTTTCTTGGGATACAAAGAAGAAGTACAAGGTCTCATGTAACTGCCACTCATTGAAAAAGTCCTAGAGAAGGAAGGGCCTTGCTTACATCCTGTGCTACCATTGTCTGAGAGACAGAGCTAAGAAGGTGACACATGAATTCAGTTTTACCTGAGAGTCACATCCAAGCTCTGAGATGCTGCTACTTTGATATAGAACAGTATCAATCTTACCATCTCAGCAGGAGACTTGGGAGATTTATATTCCATCGTACCTTTAGTTTATAGCTGAGACACGTGTAGATCCCTTATCAGTGGAGTCAGTCTCATTTATTGTAGCACTTCAGCTTTGGGCTTGTCTCTGGTATATGTGCAGATTCTTGTTCAAGTTTCCTCCATTTTCTCCAAAGTTCCAGAAGAATTTTCTTGCTGATGTTAGGGTGTGTCTTCTCAGTGGGGTCCCTTCCCATAGTCTGACTTCCACCCCAGAATTTTCTCGTCATCAGTCTTTGGAATGGGAAAGTAGAATTTTAAGTAAGTAACACTAGTCTCATAATAATCAGTATTACCAGGCATCCTAACTTTAATATTAGTAGCAGAAATATTTTTAAAATTGAAGACTGCTACAATAATTTCTGTAAGAAATCCTTGATATATTAGATTTCAAGTTGGTTCAGTTTTCAATATTAAAATGCAATTTGTATGTTATACTTAGATGCCTTTTAAAGTGCAGTAGTGAACATTCTTAAGCATGAAATTTTATCCTTATTTATTATTATTTTCTTAAATAATTTCCAAAAGTATATCAAAGAATGTGTTCATCGAGGGAAGATGGCAGGCAGCTGAGGCTGGATACTGGCACAGCCATTGAAAGTAGTGGATTAGTGTGGATGGGGATGCTGGCTGGGGCCAGTGGCACTTTGCTCAAGCCTGGGGATCCTGCAGGGGGCCTGCTCTGTGCCAGTGCCTTGGCTAGGCTGAGTGGAGGGGACTGGGAATGCCCCCTCCCTCCCTCCACCTGAGCCTTGCAAGTTTGATGGAATTGAGTGGACTGCAGAGAGGACTGTAACTCCAGTGTGAATGAGGACCAGGAGGTGTGACGTCACCTGAGCTGGTGAAGAAGCTGGAGAAGCAGAAGGAGCTGTTTCTGATCTGCTCAGGAGCCCTGCAGTGTGCATCCTCCCAGGGCACCTGAGCCCACATAGGGCCTGCGTGTCCCCTCCTTGTTCAGTCACTGTGTCCCCTTGGTACTTTCTGCTGGGCCTGGGAGACAAGGCTGGCTGCAAGGAGGTGGGGCAATGGCCGATCAGCAGCTGGAGCTTTGAGAAGCCACCTCCATGCTGGCAGTGAGCAAGGGCAGGTTGTTGGATGAGGTAGAGCCACTGGAACCCAAAGAGCTGGAGTGACTGTCAGGCTGGGAAGAGGAGGAGAGCTGGCTGTACTTACCTCCATAGAAAATGCTCACAACAATGCAAAAGTCTGTTAGTCCATTAGTTTGGTGCAGGCAAGTTTTGGATTACCCAAGTCCTGATGTGGAATGTGCTAAAGTAAAAGTCTCTTATCCACAGACTTGATCAAAGATGAAGTGACAAAGATCATGAAGGGGTTCCCAAAACACAAATGTGCTGACCTTGAGTCACATGTGAAAAAGTTCCCAATCAGGGCCACGTGTACTGGCACATGCCTTATATCATCATTCAGGAGGCAGAGGCAGGCAGATCTCAGAGTCTGAGTCCAGCCAGGTCTACAAGTGCCAGTTCCAGGACAGCTAGACCTACACAAAGAAGCCCTGTCTCAACAAACAAACCAACCAAAACAAACAAAAAGAAGGTCCCAATTCAATCTAAATCTAAAGATGGTGTTTTGGTGACCTCTTCAGTAAGATCAGATTTCTTTGAGCTGGCTTTGCTCAGAGGCAGAGATGCTAACAACGCACTGGATCTGCTGAGTTTCATGACTCGAATGAAGACTGTAAAGAACAGTAACAATGATAAAGCAAACCAGACAGCTATATAAAACCCGTAGCAAATATGACACTGCAATCAATTAGCAAAATGATGGAAAAGGCAACTTAGAAGCCCTATGATAGTAAAATTAATAAACAGGGAGGAATGGAATAACATATAAAGGGTTCTGGAGTGTGGACTCCCTGGTTGAGAGCACTTGTTGCTCTTCCAGAGACCCAGGATTTGATTTCCTGTCCTCACATTGCAGCTCACAAACAGCTGTAACTCTAGTCACACAGAAATCCAAGGTCACCAGGCACACATGTGATATATAGATATCCATGCAAGCAAAATACTCATAACAAAATAAGTAAACCTAAGAAATTATGAATAAAAAAATAAGGCATCTCAGTTAAGCCACAGAATGAAAGAAATGGGCTGGGGGCTGCCATACTTAAAGGAGGAAAACACTGGACCTCTGTTACAGGAAGTTGTCTGAGTTTATGCCTGCCCATCTCCCACAGACACTGTTGCCCCGCCCACTCTGCCCTGGCCCAGCTGCTACTCCTGCACCCTGTGCAGATGCCTGGCAAGGCAGGCAGTGGGAGAGGCAGGTCTCCAGCCAGGTGAGCTGGTAGGGCCACTGTGCATTTGAGCCCAGGTCACTGTGTTGTGGTTTGGAAAGATCCAGCTCCTGAGTACACAGCCAGTGTTCCCACTGTGCCTGGGTTTTCTCCTTGTGAATTCCCCTGCTGGGGTGGAAATCTGGGAAAACAACACCACCACCCAGAAGGCTCTTTTGTACTAAATACTTTATCAGGGGTCTTGAGCCCCTCAGCCTTTCTCAAAGGAAGTGCTGAAGGCTTTTAGGAGGAATCTAATAATCCTGTAGGTGATAAAAGCCTGTGTGGCCCAACTAAAAAGTCAGAGACATTTTAGGTGATTTTAAATCTCTGTCTTCAAAAAAGAGAAACTTCCTCTTTGTTCTCTGAAGCATATGAAGTGAAACTCATTTAACAAATGGAGATGCTTTCTCATTTCAGAGCCTTTTGTCTCCATTATCTTCCTGATTTTAATATTTACTTTTGTCTTCCTGTCTGTTTTGAGTAGACTGACTGGATTTATAGGGGAATTTAAATAACAATTCAATCAACTTTATGATGTGGGTCTAAGCAATCTCCTATTGAATTCTCCATGGCAAACTCATCAAAATGAAACTCGCCTAGCCCTCACAGGCAATAGTTTACCTTTAAACTTTTACCTACATGTTCTCACATCTTTAAATTTAGATGAATTTTCAGAGAACCACAGGCAGATTTTTTGAATGAAAGTAAATTTTTTTCCTGAGTGCTTTAGCAGTACCTCACAGGAAGTAGAAGGCCTAAGCAAACAAAGTATCTAAAAGGAAAAAGTGACAGAAGTTTGCCAAGGCTGTGCTGTGACCAGCTCAGTGTCACAGACATGGATCCCAAAGTATCTGTCCTTCCTTGTCTAGCTTGCTAGAAGGCTTTCAGCCAAAACTAGCATATACTACCCAAAGAACTTCAGTAAGGAATTCTCATGTAATGTAATACCACTCAGAGAATGTGGTACCCAAACATAGTGGAACTTTATTCAGCCAGAAACCGAAACGATGAACTTGTTCAACAGTGCATGGAAAGTAAAATTTGTGAGATGTTCCAGGTTCAGAAAGACAAATACAACACCTTCTCTCTCATATGGCTAGCAGCTACTTTTTAAAATGTGTGTAGTCAATTTAGTTTCAAAACTGCCTTATCCCTCATTGCTGGAAAAATACCAAAATCCTCATGGCTGGACAACACTGATCAATCCTGATCTGTCCAAATGAAGCTTGTTCCCTGTGGAATTGTTTTACTCTCTGAGCAGGCTTTGACCTCACAGAATGATATGGCTTAGTCAGGCAGTGAATATTTGCTGAATTAGAGGAGAAAAGAGATTTCCTATACAGCTATGTTGAATGTTCTGGAACACAATGTAAGGGTATTTGATGGCCTTTTACACAAAGGCAGGGAGGGACAGAGATTTGTAGGGAGGGTCAGTGCCTTTAATGAGCAGCAATGGGCTGACTGCTGTCATCTAAGAGTGGTCCCAGACCTGCTCTCCTGTGTGGGTGGATCAGCCGTTTCTTTGGGATCTTGTGCTGTGTCAAACAAGGACTGAGCAGATGACCTATGGAGGATTCAGGGACCTCTGGTCTTGGCTTCAAAGTGCATGCCGGCTCTTCATGGCCCCTTTCAATCTCTCCTGCTGTCCTCCTTTTTTCTTTCTTTTTTTTTGTTCATCTTTCTTTGTGTCTCTCTGGAGAAAGAAAAGACTTCCCTTAGCAGGGTATCTAGTTTCAGTTGTCCTTCTTCTGTCTTAGGAAATTTCAAAGTCTGTCTGCCTTTCCCTTTCAGCAAAGATGAAGATGTTCTCAGAGATTTGGCTCTTTGTCCACTCTCTGTGGGACTGAGGAGGACATCAGGACCCTGGGCTGAGCAGCCCTGCAGGAAGATGTCCTTGATGATGGAGTTGAAGTTCTAGGCTAGTTCTTCTCTTTCTTGTGTGTGGTCCTTTCTATCTGGATTCTAGGAATCTCCTGCTAGGGATTCTTTTTTAATTAAAAATTTAAAATATATTTTATTATTTAAATTAAACTTTAAATTTAAATGTATTTTGATAATATTCTTCTCCCCCAAGTTGCTCCAGATAGGCTCCCCTTCCCTGTCCACCCAACTTTATGTTCTTTCTCAAATACAGAGAAAAACTCAAAACAATAAAACTCCCCCAAACCAAGAATGCAAAAATAAAACCACACACACAACAAAGACCCCCAAACTTCAAGCAAATAAAAGCACACGGAAAATTGTGGAGTCCATTGTATGTTGCAAAATGACTTCTGAACATGAAGTCTGTCCTGGAAAGATTGACATACTGATTTTCCCTCTTCTAGCAGGTATAAGAGACAGTTCAATTAGTAACCTTTACCCAGTGCCAAAATTGATGCATTCATTCTTTCAAAAATATAACAAAACAAAATATGATAAGAGAAAACACAAACTATCACATCTAAATTAGAAAAAACAGATCAACAGAAAGAAAAGAGCCCAAGAGAGGGGAAGGATTTGATGGAGACATCACATTTAGGGCTCAGTGTTCCAAGGGCTTGCTCTCTGTCTTGTTCTATCTTCCTCTGTGTAGTGTCTGGCTGTGGGTCTGCATATTTGTTCCCACCTGCTGCAGGAGGAAGCTTCTCTGATGATGACTGAACAAGGCACAGATCTATGAGGATAGCAGAGTATCTTTAGGAGTCATTTTCATTGTTTCTGTTGTTATTTATTAATTTTTAAACATCAGTAGCATTTAGGTTTACCCTAGACTCCCTAGCTATCTATCCTCTGGTTCTCGGTCACATAAACAGTGCCGGGCATAGGTTCCATCTCGTGGAGTGGGCCTTAAATCAAATCAGTTATTTGTTGGTTACTTTTGCAAGCTTTGTGGCATCACTGTCCTAGCATATCTTGCAGGCAGGAAATCATTATAGATTAAAGGGTTTGTGGCTGGGCTGGTGTTTAAGTTTCTCTTTTTGGAAGCATGCAGAGTACCTTTCTGTACCAAAGAAGCTAGAATGTGGGAGTGAAGGCTCAGTCCCCCTGCTCCATGTTCAATGAATTGGACAGGTGTTATCTTTAGCAATGGGGCCTTGCTTTTCATTTGGTGGAAAAGCACCTAATGTCTTGGCAACAACATGTGTTGTTATGGGATTCCCATTGGGTTCACCAACCCAATTGGATTTAAACCAGGCTTTGTACTATGAACTTTGTTTGGTGACAACAGATTGGCCAGATGAGACTTTGTTTCCCTATTAGCTGGCAGCATGTATTTTAAGAAGTGTTAGGTTTCTGTTCTATCCCACAAAGTCCCTTAGTTTTAGCTATCCCTTCCCATTTTCCTTCCCTCAATACCATGTGCACTCACTCTCCCCATTTTACCCTTCTATTATAGGCTCCCCCATCCATCCATAGTTATCTATTCTATTTCCATTTCACAAGGGAAGCTATGTATTCCCCCTAGTTACTTGCTCTATGCCTGCCCTCTGTATTTCTAAGGACTGTAGCTTGATTATCAGTGACTTAACCTCATATAAGTGGCAACATACCAGATTAGTGTTTCTTGGTCTAGGTTACCTCATTCAAGATGATTTTTTTCTAGTTCCATCCATTTTCTTGCAAATTTCATGGTGTCTTTTTGTTAGCACTAGATTAATACTCCATTGTGTAAATATACCACATTTAAAAAAATCCAGTCATCTATTGACGGACATCTAGGTTGTTTCCAATTTCAGGCTACTACGAATAGAGCTGTAATGAACATGTTTGAACAACTGTCTTTGTGGTAAGGTGAAGTGGCCTTTAGATATCCACAAAAGAGTGGTATAGCTGGATCTTGAAGGAGATTTATTCCCATACCCCTGAGGATCCACCACACTGACTTCTATAATGGTTGTACAAGTTTACACTCCAAACAACAATGGATTGTGTTCCCTTTACTCTGTATCCTGGCTATGTTAAGATGTTACTTGTTTTTGTTTGTCTTATCCATTTTGACAGGTGTGAAGAGGAATTTCAAAGTAGTTTCAATTTGTATTTCCCAGATGACTAAAGATATTGAACATTTCTGTAAGTGTTTTCAGCTCTTTGAGTTTCCTCTATTGAGATATTGAAGTTTAGAGCTGCAGTCCATTACTTAAATTGCACTATTGTTTTCAGGATATCTATTTTCTTGAGTTCTTTATATATTTTGGATATTATCCCTCTCTTGGGAAAGCAGTTGGTTAAAAACCTTTTCTCATTCTGTAGGCTGCCATCTTCCTATTGACAGGGTCCTTTTCCTTAGAGAAGCTGCTAAGTCTTGTGAGTTCCCATTTATTGAACAATGAATGATCTTAGTGTCTGTGCTAATCGTGTTCTCATCAGGAAGTCTTCTTCTGTTCTGATGAGTTCAAGGTTATTCCCCACTTTCTTTTCTATCAGGGGCAGTGTATCTGGTTTTATGTTGAGGTCTTTTACCCATTTGGAGTTGAGTTTCTTGTGGTGTTATTAGCTTAGATCTGTTGGAATCTTCTATATGCAGTCATCTGGGTTGTCCAGTACCATTTGTTGAAGATGCTGTCTGTGTTCTAGTGTTATTTCTTACATATTTGAATAAAAAGAGAAAAACAGATGCCCAAAGTTCTTCAATAAGATTCTATTGATCAACATGTCTGTCTGATTTGTATTGTTTTGTTGTTTTTGCCAATACAACGTGTTTTTTATTATTATAGCTTTGTTTATTATTATTACAACTTAAAATCAGGAATAGTGAGTTTGCAGTTCTTTTATTATTCAGAATTACTTTAGATATCCTGGGTTTTTTGTTTCCATATGAAGTTGAGAATTGTTCTTTCAATGTCAGTGAAGAATTGCATTGGATTTTGATGGGGATTGCATTGAATCTGTAGTTTTCTTTTGGTAGGATGCCGGGTAAAGTGTTAATTCTATTGATCCATAAGTGTATGTGATCTTCCCATCTGTTGAAATCTTCCATTTCTTTCTTCAATGATTTGAAGTTTTTAATCATAAAATTGTTTCATTTCTTTGGTTAAGAGTTGACCCATGATATTTTGCATTACTTGAAGCTATTGTAAAAAGTCGTCTTTCCCTGACTTCTTTTTAAGAGCCATCTGTCATTTTTTATATAGGAAGGATACTGATATTTGTGAGTTAATTTTGTATTCATCTAGTATACTGAAAGTGTTTATCAAATACAGGCATTTCATGGTAGAATCTTTTAGATATACTTCCACATCTTTGCAAATAAAGATACCCATAAATAGGAGGTAGAAAATTGGGTAAGAGCCTGAGGGGATGGAGGACACCAAGAAAAAAGGCTCTCTGAATGAAGAGGAGCCAAGCTCTTGTGAACTCAAAAAGACTGAGCAGCATGGGTAGGGCCTGCATTGGGTCTACACCAGATCTTCAGAGCATATCTTATGGGTTCCAGTTTAGTGTTTTGTGGCTTTGTTGAGTGTGGGATCAAGTAGTGTCTAATCCTTATGCCTTCTCTTAGACACTTTTCCTACTGTGAGTTGTCTTGTCCAACTCTGATGCAATAGTTTTTGTTTTATCTTACCATATTTTACAATGTTATTTTTTAAAAATTGAATGAATAATTCAATGAATGAAAACTGGAACCTATGATAAAGGTTAACAACTGAACTTCATTTATACCTACTGGGAGAGAAATAATCACTTTTCTCCAACAGAGTGACACCAGATATCCATCCAGGACAGGCCTCATATTCAGGAGTAATTTAACAACACACAATACACTCTAAAGTGTGTGTGTGTGTGTGTGTGTGTGTGTGTGTGTGTGTGTGTGTGTGCGTGTGGGCATTTGTGCCCTTTTATTTGGCTGCACTTTGGTGGGGTTTTTGTTTGTCATTTTCTCTTTTTGTGTCCGGTTTTTATTTTCCTTTTATTGTTTTTGGAGGGTTTTGTTATTTTAGTGGATATTTGTGTTTTTTGCGAAAAAAACTTAATGCCAGGTGGGCAGGGAGTGGCAAGGACACTTGGAAGGACTTTGTGGAATGCAAGAAAAAGATAAGAATATATTTAAATTTAAAAATTGCTTTAAATAATAAAAACTATAACACAAAAGAGAAAAAACCAGAAACTACATGTTGGCAAAACTGTAAATTACATTGTATTCTTAAAAGGAAGAAAGAATTACTCAAAATGCAATATGGCTTTTTCTAATATCTTTGATGTAAGGTGGAGGAAAAAATATGTCCCACCAGGTCCCAAGCCATTTACTCCCAAATAAACACACAGAGGCTATATTAATTATAAATTGATTGGCCAATGGTTCATGCTTCTTATTGGCTAGCTCTCTTCTAATTATTAACCCATTTCTATTAATCTGTGTATCTCTACATGGTATTGGCTTACCGGCGATATTTGGGTCTCTTGCTTCCTCAGCAGCTACACAGGGTCTCCCCAACTCCACCTACTACCTTTCACTATCCCTGTTTGGATTTCCTACCTGACTAAATCCTGGCTATCCATTGGCCAAAACATCTTTATTCATCAACCAATAACAGGAACCTATATTCACAGCATGCAGGAGGACAGCATCAATTAAGTTATCAGTATATTTGATACAGCCTTATTCATTCATTCATTCATTCATTCATTCATTTTTTTGTTTTTGTTTTTCAGGAGTGGGCTCTTGATTAAAATACTTCAGCAAAGTGTTCGAAAGGAATTCTTAGTCAGGATCCAAAAATAGCAATTGTATTTTTGTCTTGTGTGTAGTGCAGGTAGAATAAAAAATATTACTTGAGGACATTTTTTTCTTCTTGCCTCTTAACAATTATTCAAATTTATTGACTGTGTCATCTTCATGGTGATGGAAACATAGCAGCATTTTTTGAAATTAATCTGATATTTTAGTAGCTCTTTTTGTAAGAAAGACAAAATACTTTGGGTCTTTGCACATCAGGCCACTCCATTAAAATAGCATTGAATGGATAGATCATTGATAAAAGTCTAACTTCATTACTGACAGTTCTGTAGAAAATACTGGAATGGTGCTCTTGTCTCTGTCCTCACATTCCAGTGGTAGAAACAATTGCCCCCCCTTCAGCTGACTGATAAGGGTGATAATTTTACTGAGGAAGGGGAACAGCTAGCATACAGTATCCAAAATGGGACATCTTAATGCTGACAAGATTAGGTTTCTACATTGAGGTATAATTTGGAGAGTGTCCAGTGACTATTTACCTACCTTGTATACCTTACAAGTATTAATCCACTCACTGGTAAAAACTTACTGAGAAAGCAGCATGAACAAAGTATTTTGCCAACTGGCAAGGCAAAATACTTGACACATAAAGTATAAAATGTAGCAAATTCCTCACTTTTGAAAGTTTAATTTTCTGCTAATGTGAGTGTTACTAGTTTTATTGTAATTCTAATACATCAACAGATAAAATTGAAAATCGGGATATTTCATTAAATTTTTTTAGCAAAAACATACATTACTTATCAATTCACTGTCCCATACAACAAGATCAACAAAGAGCAATGCAAAACATTAATTCTGTTGATTCTCATTCTCACTAGTAGAGAGTAAATTCTATATAATTTAATAATTTAGTATAAAACTGATGTCTTTCATATGTGTTTGACAGTATCACCCGAATAACCAGATTTTGCAAAGTGACTTTCCAACAAAATGCTATTTTAATTCTTTTTGTCTGATTGGACTCAGTAGGATTTATATTAATATTTACATCTACATATATATCTATAGGCACCTTCTCTATATCATCATTTACTTTATTACCCAACTTTTTCAATATCAAAGTGAAGATTTTCTACAAAGTACACTAGGTAGGACAAGAAGTTGCCATTTTAAATAGTTAGCTGTTTCTAGTAATTCCAAGGAAAATTACTGCTACTGTTTGAAACCATGATCTTTACAAAATCTATTGGTACCATCAAAAGCATATGAATATGAATACTTAATCTTCCCACAGTTTTCTTTACAAACACCAGCCTGAGTTTGATCTATAACTGTTCTTTTCACTGGCAACCTATGAGAAGAGGAAGAAAAAAATGAAATCTACTCAGTACCTTGTGCTGTGTCATGGAAGGTTCTACACATAAACCACAACCCCTATGACCAAACACAGGCTTGTCACCTGCCTCTTGTCAATCACGTCACTAGGCATTGGAAAGCAAAGACTCAGAAGATTACTGTTTTTTGATGTTGCTTGTATTCAGCTTCAGTGAAGACTGAACACAGGTGCATGGATGAAATTCTCTGTGAAATATAAATGTACATTAGTGTTTGTGTGTTAAAAAGCTTCCTTCACAGATGCAGAGACCCACAGCTGAGCATTAGGCTGAACGGGGGAATCCTGCTGACCAAAAGGAGGAGGGATTGGAGGAGCCAGTGGGGTCAAGAAAACCCAAGGACCAAATAACCTGGGCTCATAGGATCTCACAGAGACTGCGCAGACAACCAAAGAGCCTGGATGGGACTGACCCAGGTCCTTTGCATGTATGTGACAGTTGTGTAGCTTGATCTTCTTGTAGGACTCTTACCAGTGAGTGAAGGAGCTGTCTTTCTGTCTCTATTTTGCTGGATTTTGGGACTCTAATCCTCATACACTGTCACCTTGCCCGGGAGCTGCCTAGCCTACCGCAATTTGATATGCCCTGTTTTGTTGACATCCATGGGAAGCCTGCCATTTTCTGAATAGAAATGGAGGAGAGGATTGTGAGGGACAGGGGAGGTGGGGCAAGGGACTGGGAGGAGAAAAGAGAAGGTCAGGTGTTTAACAAATAAATTTAAAATAAAAATCTTCCATCATTTACACTCATAGATCAGTGTCTTACTTTGCTATCACTGGAGAAACTTCCTCCTGGAATAGATGGGACTAAAAACAGAGACCCACAACTGAAAAATGTGAAGAATGTGAGAGACCTTGTAAAACTCAATCCTAAATGGGATTTCGCCATATTCATGCTCAGGGAACCCTGTAGAAGAAGAGATTGAAATATAGTAAGAATCAGTGGGGATTCAACTGGAAACACTGCCTCCCAAACACTGCAGGATGACTGGACACATGAACTCACAAAGACTGGCAACACACAGAGGCCAGCATAGACAGACCTAAGCCCGATGGGGTCCCAACTAGAGAGGGAAAGTGAATTCAAATAACCAACCCTAAACTAACAGCTATGTTCAAGTGATAACCACACACAAAGGAAAATTTCTCCATCAAAGTATCACTGGGTATATGGTCCACTTTTTTTTTCTTTATTTTTCAAGACAGTGTTACTCTATGTAACAGCCCTAGGTATCCCGGAGCTAGCTCTGTAGACCAGGCTGGTTTCAAACTCACAGAGATCCACCTACCTCTGCCTCCCGAGTGCTGGGATAAAAGGTGTGCACCATCACCATCAGGTCCTCTCCACTCTTAAGGACCGAGCCCATGCCCAGCAGCAGATGGCCAACATGAAATGAACTCAGTGGCGTTAGAGATTCCTTGTCTCATGATTTCTCTAGGTATTATTTTTCTCCTTTACATCTCCTCTCAGATGTTTGCATGAGTACTGTGTTCTTTAAGACTTCACACTTTATTTGGACAGAGTATATAACATTACACACACCCGTAACTACACAAACACCTCATTTCCTTTTTTTCCCCTCCTAAGTCTCATGGTCCATTATTTTTCTTTTTCCTTTTTTACTTTTCATGAATTTTTAATTAAATTAGAAACTTTCTTATTTTATATATAAATCCCAGTTTCCTCTCCCTCCCACCATGCCCCCTACTGACATCCCCATGCCACCCCCATCCACTCTCCAGGGAGAGTGAAGTCTTCCATGGGGGATCGTCAAAGTCTGTCACTTCAATTGGGGCAGGACCTAGGCCCTCACCCACATGTCTAGGCTTAGAGAGTATCCCTCCATGGGAAACTGACTACCAGATTCCATTCATGCACAAGGGATAAATACAGGTTCCACCACCAGTGGCCCCATAGACTGACCATGTCTTCTAACTGACACCCATGTTCAGGGGGCCTGGCGTAGTCTTATGCTGGTTTCCAGTTGTCAGACTGGGGTCTGTGAGCTCCCACTTGCTCAGGTCAGCTGTTTCTGTGGGGTTCCCCAGCATGGTCTTGACCCCTTTACTCATCACTCCTTCCTCTCTACAACTGGATTCTGGGACTTCGGTCATAGGTTTTGGTGTTGTTGTTGTTGTTGTTGTTGTTGTTGTTGTTGTTGTTGTTTTTCCAATGTCCTGAGCTTAGGAAAATCATTTGTATTTTAGTTAGGACAAAAAGCACAGAAAAAACAATACATTAAAATGCACAAGACTAAATGCCAATGTACCTACTTATTGGAGGTTCCAGTGGTAAGTTTAAATAAAAAGACCTATCCAACAGTTTGAAATATGAACCACATTTCTTTCTTTTTTAAATTTTTTATTAGTTCAAGTTAGGGAACAAGCTTGTTTCACATGTAAGTCCTTTCTCCCTCTCCCTCCCCTCAACCCCATCCCTCCTCTCCCACCCCCGACCTACCCCCAACCCCATCCACACTCCACTCCCCGGGCAGGGTAGGTCCCTCAACGAGGGCTCTGCAAAGTCCACCAAATCTTCCTGTGCTGGGGTCCTGGGCCCTTCCCCATGTGTCCAGGGCCAGAGTGTATCCCTTCATGTGGGATGGGCTCTCAAAGTCCCTTCTTAACACCAGGGAAAAAATACTAATCCACTACCAGAAGCTCCTTGGAGTGCAGAGGCCTCCTTATTGGCATCCATGTTCAGGGGTCTGGATCAGTCTTGTACTGGCCTCCCAGACAGCATCTGGGGTCTATGTGCTCCCCCTTGTTCAGGCCAACTATTTCTGTGGGTTTCTTCAAACTGGTACAGACCCCTTCGATCTTCATTCCTCCCTCTCTTCAACTAAATTCCAGATTTCAGCTCAGTGTATTTCTGTGGATGTCTGTCTCTGCTTCCATCAGCCACTGGATGAGGGCTCTAGGATGGCATAAAGAGAATCATCATTTTAGGGGAAGGGCTTTTAGGTTATCCTCTCCACCATTGCCTGGATTGTCAGATCGTGTCATCCTTGTAGGTCTCTGGAGATCTCCCTAGTTCCAGATCTCTTCTCAGACCTATAGTGGCTCTCTCTAATATGGTATCTCTCATCCTGCTCTCTCTCCTCTATTCTTTCCCCGACTCAATATTTCTGCTCCTCCATTTCCTCTCTTCTACTCCTCTTCTCGTGCTCTTATTGTGGCAGCTCCCTCTCGCCTACCCTCATGCTCCCAATCAGAAGTTCATGCCACTTCTGATTCCTGGGGTCCATTTATCCCTTAGAGTCCTTCATGTTTCCTAGTTTCTTTGGTGAAGAGCATTATAGGCTGGTAATCCTTTGCTCTATGTCTAAAATTCATATATGAGTGAGTACATATCATGTTTGTCTTTTTGTGATTGGGTTATCTCACTCAGGATGGTTTCTTCTACTTCCATCCATTTGCCTGCGAATTTCAAGATTCCATTGCTTTTTTCTGCTGAGTAGTACTCCCATTGTATGAATTACCAATTTTCTCTATCCATTCTTCACTTGAGGGGAATCTAGGTTGCTTCCAGGTTCTGGCTATTACAAACAATGCTGCTATGAACATGGTTGAACATATGTCCTTGTTGTATGAACATGCACTATTTGGGTATATACCCAAGAGAGGAATGGCTGGATCTTGAGGTAGACTGATTCCCATTTTTCTGAGCAACTGCCATACTGATTTCCAAAGTGGTCTTTCAAGTTAGCACTCCCACAAGCAATGGAAGAGTGTTCCTTTTTCTCCACATCCTCTCCAGCATAGATTGTCATTGGTATTTTTGATTTTAGCCATTCTGACAGGTGTGAGGTGGTATCTCAGAGTTGTTTTGAGTTGCATTTCTCTGATGGCCAAGGATTTTGAGCACTTTCTTAAGTGTCTTTCAGTCATGTCAGATTCCTCTGTTGAGAATTCTCTATTTAGTTCTGCACCCCACTTTGTTTGGTGTTTTGGTAGCTAGCTTCTTGAGCTCCTCATATATTTTGGGAATCAGCCCTCTGTCAGGTGTGGGATCAGTGAAGATCTTTTCCCATTCTGTGGGTGGTGGTTTTGTCTTACTGACTGTGTCCTTTGCCTTGCAGAAGCTTCTCAGTTTCAGGAGGTCCCATTTATTAATTGAAGATCTCAATGTCTGTGCTACTGGTGTAATGTTCAGGAAGCAGTCTCCTGTGCCTATTTGTTCAAGGGTATCTACCACTTTCTCTTCTAGAAAATTCAGTTTGGCTATATTTATGGTGAGATCTTTGATCCATTTGCACTTAAGTTTTGTGCATAGTGACAGGTATGGATCTATCTGCAATCTTCTGCATGTCCGAATCCAATTGTGCCAGCACCATTTGTTGAAGATGCTATCTTTTTTCCATTGTATAGATTTAGCACATTTGTCAAAAATCAGGTGTTCATAGGTGCGTGGGTTAATATCAGGGTTTTCAATTCGATTCCATTGGTCTATCTGTCTATTTTTTTTGCCAATACCAAGCTGTTTTCAGAACTATGGCTCTATAGTAGAGTTTGAAGTCAGGGATGGTGATGCCTCCAGATGATCCTTTATTGTAAAGAGTTGTTTTGGCTATCCTGGGTTTTTTGTTTTTCCATATAAAGTTGAGTATTGTTCTTTCAATGTCTGTGAAAAACCGTGTTGGGATTTATATGGGGATTGCTTTGAATCTGTAGATTGCTTTTGGCAGGATTGTCATTTTTACTATGTTGATTCTACCTATCCAAGAGCATGGGACATCTTTCCATTTTCTGGTATCTTCTTTAATTTCTTTTTTTAAAGTCTCAAAGTTCTTATTGTACAGGTCTTTCACTTTTTTGGTTAGTGTTACCCCAAGATATTTTATGTTGCTTGTGGATATTGTGAAAGGTGTTTTCCTGATTGGATTTATCATCTGTATATAGTAGGGCTACTGATTTTTTTTTAGTTAATTTTGTATCCTGCTACCTTGCTGAAGGTGTTTATCAGCTGTAGGAGTTCCCTGGTAGAGTTTTTCAGGTCACTAATATAGACTATCATGTCGTCTGCAAATAGTGAAAGTTTGACTTCTTCCTTTCTAATTTGTATCCCTTTGATCCCCTTTTCTTGTCTTATTGCTCTAGCTAGAACTTCAAGTACAATATTGAAGAGATATGGAGAGAGTGGACAGCCTTGTCTTGTTCCTGATTTTAGAGGAAAAGCTTCGAGTTTCTCTCCATTTAGTTTGATGTTGGCTATTGGTTTGGTGTATATTGCGTTTATCATGTTTAGATATGTTCCTGTTATTCCTGTTCTCTCCAAGATCTTTATCATGAAGGGATGTTGGATTTTGTCAAAGGCTTTTTCAGCATCTAGTGAGATGATCATGTGGTTTTTCTTTTTCAGTTTGTTTATATGGTGGATTACATTGATGGATTTTTGTATGTTGAACCATCCTTGCATCCCTGGGATGAAGCCTACTTGATCATGGTGGATGATTTTTCTGATATGTTCTTGGATTCGATTCGTCAATATTTTATGGAGTATTTTAGCATTGATGTTCATGAGGGAAATCGGTCTGTAGTTCTCTTTCTTAGTTATATCTTTGTGTGGCTTGGGTATCAAAGTGATTGTAGCCTCTTAGAAAGAGTTTGGCAATATCCCATCTGCTTCTATTGTGCGGAACAGTTTCAGGAGTACTGGAATTAGCTCTTGTTTGAATTTCTGGTAGAATTCTGCAGTGAAGCCATCTGGCCCTGGGCTTTTTTTGGTTGGGAGGATTTTGATGACTGCTTCTATTTCATTAGGGGTTATAGGTGGATTCAAACTGCTTATCTGATCTTGGTTTAATTTTGGTAAGTGATATCTATCCAGAAAACTGTCCATTTCCTTTAGATTTTCGAATTTTGTGGAGTACAGGTTTTCAAAGTATGACCTGAAGATTCTTTTGATTTCCTTGGTGTCCGTTGTTATATCCTCCTTTTCGTTTCTGATTTTGTTAATTAGCATGCTCTCTCTCTGCCTTTTGGTTAGTTTGGCTAGAGGTTTGTCTATCTTGTTGATCTTCTCAAAGAACCAACTCTTTGTTTCATTGATTCTTTGTACTGTTTTCCTAGTTTCTACTTTATTGATTTCACCCTCAGGTTGATTATTTCCTGGCGTCTACTCCTCCTTGGTGAGTTTGCTTCTTTTTGCTCTAAAGCTTTCAGTTGTTCTGTCAATTCTCTAATGTGAGTTTTCTCCAGTTTCTTCATGTGGGCACTTAGTGCTATGAACTTTCCTCTTAACACTGCTTTCAGAGTGTCCCATAAGTTTGGGTATGTTGTGCCTACATTCTCATTAAATTCTAGGAAGTCTTTAATTTCTTTTTTTCTTCCTCAACCCAGGAATTGTGCAATTGGGTGTTATTCAATTTCCACGAATATGTCGGTTTTCTGCAATTCATATGGCTGTTGAATTCTAGCTTTAAAGCATGGTGATCTGATAAGATACAGGGGGTTATTTCAATCTTTTGTAACTGTGGAGGTTTGCCTTGCTGCCAACTATGTGGTCAATTTTAGAGAAGGTTCCATGTGGTGCTGAGAAGAAGGTATATTCTTTTGTATTTGGATGGAATGTTCTATAGATATCTGTTAAACCCAGTTGGATCATAACTTCTGTCAGATCCTTTGTTTCTTTGTTAAGTTTCTGTCTGCTGGCCTGTCTAGTGGTGTAAGGGGAGGTATTGAAGTCTCCTACTATAAGTGTGTGTGGTTTTATGTGTGGTTTGAGCTTTAGTAATGTTTCTTTTACAAATGTGGGTGCCTTCGTATTTGGGGCATAGATGTTCAGGATTGAGACTTCATCTTGATGGACTTTTCCTGTGATGAGTATGAAATGCCCTTCTTCATCTCTTTTGATTGATTTTAGTTTGAAGTCTAATTTGTTAGATATTAGGATTGCTACACCAGCTTGTTTCTTGGGCCCATTTGATTGGAAAATCTTTTCTCATTCTTTTACTCTGAGGTAATGCCTGTCTTTGAAGTTGAGGTGTGTTTCTTATAAACAGCAGAAGGATGGATTCTATCTTCATATCTATCCTGTTAGCCTATATCTTTTTATGGGTAAGTTAAGACCATTGACATTGAGGGATATTAATGTCCATTGTTTGTTGGTTCTTGTTTGTTTTGGATTTATTGTTGGTGGCATCATTGTGTGTGGATTTCGCCCTCCTGTTTCTTTTTGTGTTTGGTAAAATTAGATTACTTATTGCCTGTGTTTTTGTGAGTGTAGTTATCTTCATTGGGTTGGGGTTTTCCTCCAGAACCTTCTGTAGTGCTGGATTTGTGGATATGTATTGTTTAAGTCTGGTTTTGTCATGGAATATCTTGTTTTCTCCATCTATTGTGATTGAAAGTTTTGCTGGGTACAGTAGTCTGGGTTGACATTCATGCTCCCTTAGTGCTTGTAGGATATCTATCCAAGACCTTCTGGCTTTCAGAGTTTCCATTGAGAAGTCGGGTGTGATTCTAATCTTTTTGCCTTTATATGTTACTTGGCCTTATTCCTTTGCTGCTCTTAATATTTTCTCTTTATTCTGTAGATTTGGTGTTTTGATTATTATGTATTGGGGGGACTTCTTTTGTCCTCCAGTCTGTTTGGTGTTCTGTAAGCTTCTTGTACTTTCATGGGCATATCCTTCTGTAGGTTGGGGAAGTTTTCTTCTATGATTTTGTTGAATATGTTTTCAGTACCTTTGAGCAGTGTTTCTTCACCTTCTTCTATACCTATCATTCTTAGGTTTGGTCTTTTCACGGTGTCCCATATTTCCTGGATATTTTGTGTTAGGGATTTGATGGACTTGAGGTTTTCTTTGGTCGATGAATGTATATCCTCTAGCGAGTCTTCAATAACTGAGATTCTCTCTTCCATCTCTTGTTTCTATTTGTTATACTCACGTCTTTAGTTCCTGATCATTTATCCAGCCTTTCCATTTCCAGCATCGCCTCATTCTGTGTTTTCTTTATTGTGTCTATTTCAGCTTTCATGCTTTGAACTGTTTCAAGAGCTTCCTTCAATTGTTTGGTTATTTTTTCTTCGGTTTCTTTAGATTCTTTAAGATATTGTTTATTTCTTGAATTTTTTGGTTTGTCTTTTCCTCCATTTCATGTAATTTTTTGCTTGCTTTTTTTCTATTTTTTAAGGGATTTTCTTGTTTCCTATTTAAAGGTCTCTATCATCCTGCCTAGATAATTTTGAGGTCCATCTCTTCTTCATGCTCTGTGTTGGGCTTTTCAGATTTTGCTGGTGTGGAGTCCCTAGATTCTGGTGGTGTCATATTGGTTTTTCTGTTGTTGAGTGGGTTCTTATCCTGTCTTCTTCCCCTATCTTCTTCCAGTGGGTGCAGGTGGGGTCTCTTTATCTCCTCTTGTGACCCAGTTGTGTGTGGGGGCCAGGTAATTCAATGTCCAAAGCTCTAGATGGTCTTGCCTCTCCTGGCAGTCTCCTCACTCTGAAGGAGTTAGGGGTCAGCTCTGCTGAATGGGAAGGAAAAGTGGGGTGTTTCCGGATTCAGGGAGCTCCTCCCTGTTGGGGCGTGTCTACATCAAGCAGTCGCAGGCCCAGAGAGATAGGGGTGAATGGGGCTTTGGACAGGATTTGGGTAAGAGCAGATGGTCACTCACCTCTTTATGGATCAGGTAGGCCCACCTTTCTTTCTTTTAGAAAAAAATGTAGCACAAATTAACAGCAATGAAAAAATTACATTTGCAACACCACTTGGAAAACATATTTACCTCTTCTATATTATTAATACTATAAATTGTTGGCAACCATAGCCAGCAACAATGTAATACAGACATTCATAGCATAAAGACAACAAAAACAGGAACTCTGAAAACTTTCAGTTGATCTGAATATAGACATGTAAATAGGAAGACCTCCATTTGATTTTAACCACTTCCCTTTCATATTCAGCAGTAAAGACTCTTACTTTTCAGCTGTCAGTACAAATATATTACAGCTTTAACATGTACTTCTTATTCTGCTACACACAGTTCTTAACAATGCACCCTTGTTCAGGAAGCAATCAGATGCCCAAACCCGTGCTGTTATACTGTATAACTAGGGAAGAGTTAAAGCTAGCACTGTGTCTATGGAGTCGTAGCATCCATACAATATTGCCAGTGCTAGACTGATAATACCCTAGTTGCTACTGCCAGTGTAGCAATGTGAGATGTGTCCCTTATTCCTCTGCTTCTTCTACTTCAATCTTGTGAAGACCAGGCACATCAGAGGAAAGGTCATTCAGTATATTTCTATATGAGCGTCTTTGTGAAAGAATTTCTCTATATTTATGGGAATCAATTCCTTCAGATTTCTCAGAATTATCTTGCTCCACTGTTGTTGCTACCTGACCTAGGGTGGGAACAGAAATCTGTCCAGTCTGCATATGAGAAGAGCTGTACCCTACCACCCAATGCATCACACTTGGATCCTGCTGCGATTCATCTGTTTCCTTGGTCATTGACCTTACATTTGTCCTCATAGACTTTTTCCTGCCACATTTGGTCATCATTTTTGCACGTGTAATCTATGCTTTGCTCTTTCCCCGTATTCTTCTTTATTAATCTTGCCACGAAGGGTTTACATAGTTGACCTGGTCACTGGCAAGGAGGTGCTAATGCAGAGCCCAATGGCTGCCCAGAAACCCAGGCGGCTGCAGCCCCATGGTCGCACCCAGTCAGTTCTGATGCAGTTTTCTCAGCCTCTCTCCCAATGCAAACAGCATATTATGGTTTCTGATGTTTATTTTTATGCGATGTCCAGGTGTGTCTCTGCATCTATGTTTTTCCTGTGCTTTTCTTGGGCTCCTTGTCTTACGTTAGTTTGTTTCATCCTACTGCATTTTGTTGGTTTTTATTTTTATCTTATTTTATTTTACTTTTTTAGATACATGTTTGTATTCAAATAGAAAAAAAGTAGATGGGGATTCTGGGGCTGGGGAGTTAGAGAGGATCTAAAAGGAAAGTGTGGGGGAAAGCCATCTTCAGATATATTGAATGAAATCAATCCATTTCAATAAAAAGTACATTTAAATTTTCTTTTCCTGGAGAAATCTCTGCTGTGGTTTTCAAATGAGAAATAAACTAGAGTCTCAGGATGATAATGCTTTATTTGTAGAGGTAAAACATATTGCTCATGAAGATTTAATGAAAAAGTGGATGCAGAAGAGGTTTTATCTCTGCATTTCGCTACCAGCCTCTTGAACACCAGATCTGGGCAGCAGGAGAATTGATGGGAGGACTGTCTCCCGAGATATTCACTCACATGTTTCGCTAGAATCTCATTCTCTGCACGATGGGAGCCATGACAGCAGCAGTCAGCCTTTCCCTTCTGAGGAAATTTCCTGAAACCAGGACTGCAGGACACGCCGCACACAGAGCTCAGAATCGGCAGAGAATAGAATACGTATTTGCAAGAGGAATTTTGTACACTGTTTTCAATATTATTCTATTTAGCATGTTAGCCACTGAAAATGCATTTTTCTATATCTGTGAATCTATCAAATGGTCATTTTCCATGGAACATATTATCTAGTTACATATATAAACATTTTTAAAAATAATGATGATATACTGTTTGCTAAATACAAGAAGTTTAGGAAAAATTGGAGCAGAAAATGAATGTTTAAAAACACCATACAGTACTTTACAAGGCTTCAGGAGACATGGGGTTTACCACAATATTATGGTTGCTTGTGTCTAGTGTAAATCACTACCCTTAGGTACAAATGACCAGCATATACCCTGTAGGCCTCCTAGCACGTCTTCAGGTAAATACAGTTGTTCTCCTTGCTGAAAATGTGGGGGGGGGGCGGGAAACTGTGTTATTTTCACTTTCAGCAAAGTGTAAAATTCAAACATGGAAAATATTATATTCTGTATCTGTATTTTCTTTATGGCTTCAAGTCATATGATTTCCAAATGGGTTACTAAATTGTATGCCCTTCAGAATTTGCTGCACCTGAAAGAGATACATCATTTATGTATAAGAATGCATAATTAACAACAGAATTGAAATAAGAAATGGCTTTTTATTATCTCCTTAAGCCTGCAAATTTGTTGATGGTAAAGTATAGAGTTACAGGTGTTGGTCTCCTGGCATTTTATGCTGACCCCACCTTCTGACAACTGACAGGGTATGTACAGCGGCATTCAGGCAGATACTTAGATAGCTCAAAGGGCCCTGGGTTGCATGGCTACATCACACCTTGCATGGTTGCATAAAGACTCAGCAGACATGTGCAAGCTTCCCTTTTAAGCAAGTGCCTCCCTCCTCTATTCCTGTCTTCCCCTTCTTCCTCCCCCTCCCCCTCCTCCCTTCTCCCTCTTCCATCTCTGTGCTTTGTTAGACACCTACCCTTCCCTTTGTTCCCTTTCCCCAGTAAGCTCCTGATGGATTTATTGAGTTTTGTAGTTCCTGTTTCTTCTCCCACAGATGTGCCTGAAGCAAAGTAACAACAACAGGTATTATTTTACTTTAAAAGTACTTCGTCTTGGGAGAAACTAACAAATGAATTTTTACCAAATATAATGCTAAGTATATTTTTTCAGATATTCTCAAAACCTGCTTCTATATGTGTTTTCTTAGTTCATCATGCACAAATATGAGGCCCAACACATGTAATTTGAAGACTTCCTTCAGAACACATTTATAAACTACCCATAATACAGATAAGCCCTTGATGGGCATGCAAAGAGTAAGGTTGCTTCTAATCTTAATTAAAGAATTTCAGGAGGAGATATTTTGTTCATGTCCAAACATTGTAAGGGATTGGGCATAATGTTAAGTATGTTTGTTTACAAAAAGTATTATAATCCATTCACAAATTTTGATCCTAGACAACTACCTTTTGTTGATAGTGTATTTTACCCCTAGAGATCTAAGTAGCAATGAATTATAGTAATCTTTCTACTCTTGAAACATCTGTTACATGTTCCCCTAGAACACCATGTGGACAGTCAAGGCTATCAAGAATGTCTGCATTAACTGTTGAATGGCATTTTACATTCTACAAATCGGTGTGTTCACCTTGCCTAATTTGTCCTGGCAGAGTATCACATTGCTGAAGAAGCATCTCGTGGAGGGACTGGACTTCAGAATACATAGCACTGTATGTATTGTAACTTGCATATTCATGACTACACCAAAAACTATGACCACTTCACCATCCCAATGAGTTGTTGGATTATAATTTCTCAGTGTGTCATAGGAAGATTTAGAGGCAACACAATTGAAATTCAGTCACCCCAGTATTCCAAATGAAATATGATCTTGGTATCTGCAAGGCTTCACTGTCTGAATAAAAGATTTAAATCCACAAAGTTTACAATGGCTGTGTGAAAAAGACCCACAGAATGGATCAGAGATGACTTTGCTATTATTTGTGATAATATCCAATTGTGAGATGGTGACGCTGGTTTTCTATGTGCCTAAAGTTTTCCAAATTAGAAAGTTTAAAGCTGGAAGGGAATTAATGTCATCATATAGGATAACAATATTGCTGATGTTATCACAACTACATAATGATACATATATCCTTGTTTCTTATATAACTGTATAAATATGATTCCCAGAATCATGTTCCCAAATCTAAACAGACTGTTAATTTGTATCTCTTTCCTCATATCTGATAGGAATTCAATACCCTTTTCATCATCTGTCATGACCATCCATATCCAGGTCCTGCTTAGGTAATTCATCAAAATGATAATGGCAAGGCAAGATATTTGTCTCTGGGGGAGAGCTGATGCAGATAAGAAAACCTGTCATGGTCTCTCAGGATAGAGTGAAATGGCCCATAGCTCAGCTGCAGAACACAGAATACAAGCAACAATACGAAGAAGATGGTAAGTATGGAGCTGGTTCTATGATCTAAGTTTTGTTGAACACCAGACTGAAAAGTATTAATGGAAAATATTCTAACTGGTTTATAAAATAATGCATTGCATTCTATCAATTGTTAGAAAATATAGAAAAAAAACTGCAATCTATAACATCTGTCGAATATTTTTTTCATCACTCCCATTTCAAAAAGTAAATTTTGATATCTCATAAAATGCCCTAGTATTCCCTTTGGACTCATATGGGACAAATATGCACAAATCCAGTATCCTCCTTTCCCTGACCTTGCACATCTGAGACTGACAGCAATGGAGACAGGTTTCAGTGTTCCCATCTCATACAACGTCTTCACATGTGGGATTTGATGCTGTTAGATAAATGGTTAAATTCTGGCAGAAGCCTAGCCTTTAACGGCTGAGCCATCTCTCCAGCTCAAAATTATTTATTTGTTTATTATGCATACAGTGTTCTGGAAGAAGTCACTAGATCTCATTATAGATGGTTGTGAGCTGGGAATTGAACTCAGAACCTCTGGAAGAGCAGCCAGCCCTGAGCAATCTCTCCAGCCCTGCCTGGGGAGTGGTGGGTGGATGGGGTGGGGGGTTGGTTGGGGGATGGGGGAGGAAGGATGGGGGTGAGGAGAGGGAGAGGGAGAGGGAGAGGGAGAAGGGACTTACATGTGAAACAAGCTTGTTCCCTAACTTGAACTAACTAACTAAATAAATAAATAAATAATACATAATAAATAAAAAATAACTAATAAATAAAAAAATTCTGGCAGAAGTTAACCACAATGATCCTGAAAGTATCACTTGCAATTTCCTACTTTCATATACATAATTAGCATGCTTCTAACTCTTATGACAGAGTCATTAGCCTGAAAAAAACTTGACAGTCCAATAGGTACTAAAGAACACAATTGTAAAAGATAGGTAGAACAAAAGCCTGGGTTTCCTGTTCATCTCCTAATGGCAAAAGCCAATGTCCAAGGTGTTGTTGCTTTGGAAGTGGCAATCTTAACAGAAAGTAGGAGGATTCTAGAGATAAGAGTCTAATCAACATAATTTTCAAACCAAATGCAAAATACAACATGTACTAAATTCAACATCCCCCAGAATATGGTGATGAAGCAACTTTCTCTGAGACTGAAGAAAATGAGATATATTTGGTATAAAAGTATTTTAACAAGTAACATAAAAAAGTTCCTCCTAAATGAGATGGCCACAACACATCTATCAGCACTACATTGCAGGACCCTCAAGAGTATTTGCCATGTTCTAAGTCTTATCTTTATACCCACATATATGAGTACCACTCATTATAGCAAATGGAGGCCATCACAGAAAGCCACAAATGTAAATCCTATGGATGTCACCAAAGCAGGAGTTCTAGCCCCACTGAATAGATCTATATACAGCTCCCGCATCTTCAACTCAGGAAACATCACAGAAGAGGGGTTGGAAAGACCGTAAGGGCCAAAATAACAATCTCCTAAAAAGGGCTTCATAAACAAAACCAAAACAATGGCACTATCAATAAATATGTTAACGATAAAGGGAAAATATTTCACAGAGTCCCTTGTCTAGAAAAAGAATTACAGAAACTAATGATTGCTAGTGAAAGGAAAAATATAGCAACTCTCAGGCACTAACACCTTTATTGGTTTCCCAATGCAGAGTGGCCAGACTAGAAACCATAAGCACACAAACTACACAACAAGGTCAGAAAGAAGTGTGTGTGTGTGTGTGTGTGTGTGTGTGTGTGTGAGAGAGAGAGAGAGAGAGAGAGAGAGAGAGAGAGAGAGAGAGAGAGAGAGAGAGAGAGAGAGTATGTGTGTGTGTGGTGTGTGGTGTATGTGTGGTGTGTGTGTGTGAGTGTGTATGTGTGTTTATGTGTGTGAGTGTGTGTGTGTGTGTGTGTTAGCAAGGATAATAAAAGAAAAATGAGGACCCGATGCCTCCTAACCCTGCATGTGCGAGTGCAGCAGAGGCCAGCTGCGACTCTGTGTAGTTCAGGTGTTGAGACCGACATGACAGGGGTCAGGGCCAGGCCAGAGGGACCTTGACATAAATGCTTCTATGTCTCTCAACTCTGTTGGTCTTGTTGCTGTTTGCCCTTAGCTCAGTCTTTCTATACAGGTGGCTTATGGTCAGCTTGGCCACCAAAGGTATAAGTTGCAGGTAGAGCTAAAGATGGGCTCCCTTTGATTCTTTCTTTTTTTTTGATCCAAATGTCAGTCTTAAGTTTCATCAGCACTAGTAGACAGTGGAAATTGACAACTTGTGGGTTTCCAGCAAACTCCTTAGTTGTAAAATGCCATACTATTGTGGCATTGTGCTTTGGAGAAGTCCGAATCAAAACAGTCCTACAGAAGGTTTCCAGCCTGTCTGCCCCATTCTCTCAGAAATGGAGGTGGGGCAGAAGAAGCTCTCTCTTAGCCCATCCTTGCTGAAGCTCTTCTGCCAACTATTCTCCATTCCTGTAGATGCCAAAAACATCTTGGTTCTCAAGGTGGCTACCTCTGAGTTCTTGTAGCACATCTAGCCCAGCAGAAGCAGATTTCTTTTGGACAGTGACAAGAAAAGCCTAACCTGTCAGGTGAACCTATCAAGATCAATAGCTAAATCGTGAAGAGTGGTCAGGGGGAGGATACATGCCCATTAGATCTCTCACTAGCCCTGGATCTGGGTCTGCAGGTGAGCATCAGCAGTTGGCATCTGAGGGCTAACACTGTGGATGTGTGGACGCTCCATGCTGAGCTCCATGAAGGTCTCTTCCATAGTCAACTACTGTGTCAGGCCCCAGGCCAGATATCCAAGACTGTTTCTTGTTCATATTTTACAGAAAACTCTTCTGAACCAACTCTGCCTGGCCTATACCTCCTCCCACAGCTGCCAGACCAAGTCAAGGTGAAGATGGAGAACACAGGTGTGGTGTTGTCTATGCATAGTCAAAGAGGCACCCGACTTGGACACTGAAGCCACTGCATTTCCAATGCCAAAGTGATGAGGATCAGTTGCCCCTTGGAAGCTTCTCAGCCAACTATGACATGGCACAGATGAGCATAAACTTTTACTAGAAGATAGGCTGTTGCTGTCCCAGTGTCACATCAATATACTGTATGCCTCAACTCCCTCTAGCCTAATGTCCAGGTAACCACCTCTCAGATTCTCTCATTTTGAACACTTGTATCATTCATTACCCTCACCAGAAAGTTTCTCATTGGCTGCTTATGACAGCATTGGAGAACCAAGGAGCTAGTTCATCTGATGTTAAACAAAGGGGAAAAAAGAACCTTCCCTCAGATGCTGGATCCCATTATCTTCAGCACCTCCCCCTTCAGTGTCAGCACTTCCATTCAGCTTGGAGACACACCACCTTTTGCTTTGGGGTTCAATTCCATCACTGTGGATTACCAGCACCTCCAACCACAAAGTATCCATCAGAGGCGTCCTAACTGTGGATCCCCTCTGCTGGCGGGTGGGCAGTGAGTCCCATATTTAGCGGGCACCACATCCACCTAATATGCATGTTTGGGGTAAGCATTACAGGGCAGATACAACCAGTCCCGGGGCTTGTCCAGCACCCAATCCAATACTCTTTCTTGACTGTACTGTTGGAGGACTTGAGGTGAACTATCAGATATCTGTGCCCAGTGTCTGTCTCTAATCCTATCCTTAGTGATTTCACAGTGTGAAGAGGCAGCTGTTTGTAGGAAACCTTCACTTGGGGAGTCTGTGAGTTTACTGTGGAAGGTGGACTTGAAGGTGGAAGACATGAGCCGGTTCACTTTTTCTCCACTGATTGGTGTGTCAGAGGTGCAAATGGACACACTGAGTGTCTTGGGCAGTGCTGAGACCTCCACTGTGGGTCTCGGCTCCAAGCCACAACAGCCCTGAGGTTCAGCCTGAGTGGGGGAGCGTGGGCTTGGAAATTCCTAGCAACCCAGCAGTGATAAAGACCAAACACAGGCTTCTTGTTATCTTTAGAGAGCTCTCTACAGTCCCCGGCAGTGCTTGCACTATTAAAATCAGTTACAGAGAAGATGCAGCCCTGTTACAAGGCACCTGACATTCCCACACCAATGCTTGGCCTCTCCACCCTGCCCCTCACCTGTCACAGCAGCATCTGCTCTCTAGAGGTTCAGTGTGGTGTGGGGCTGACTTTACTCTGGAGCCCCAGGTCACATGTACCTGTACCAGCATGTCTGGGTCACTCTACAATGCAGAGACTTGTAATAAGCTACTGTGTTTCCTGACATTGTTCAATCCCAGAAACTAGAGCCTCCACAGTCCACATTTTTTTTGTTAGAAAGAAAATTATTTACATGTCAATCCCAGGTCCTTCTCCCTTCCCTCCTCCCCGCCCCCCCCAACTAACACCCTACCTATCCCATACCCTTTCTGCTCCCCAAGGAGGGTGAGGCCTTCCATAGGGGGGGTCTTCAAAATCTGTCATATTCTTTGGGATAGGGCCTAGGCCAACCCCCTTGTGTCTAGGATCAGGGAGTATCCCTCTATGTGGGATGGGCTTCAAAAGTCTAGTCCTATGCTAGGGATAAGTACTGATCCACTACAAGAGGCTCCATAGATTTCCAAGGTCTCCTCACTGACACCCACATTCAGAGGATCTGGATCAGTCCCATGTTGGTTTCCCAGCTATCAGTCTGGGGACCAAGAGTTCTCCCTTGTTCAGGTCTGCTGTTTTTTAAGGTTTCATCAGCCTTGTCTGGACCCCTTTGCTCATCAGTCCTTCTCTGCAACTGGATTTCAGTTCAGTTCAAGGTTTAGCTGTGGGTGTCTGTTTCTACTTCCACCAGCTGTGGATGCAGGCTATAATATGGCATATGAATTAGTCATCAATCTCATTATCAGGGGAGGACACTTAAGGTAGTCTCTCCTCTGTTGCTTAGATTGTTAGTTGGTGTCATCTTTGTAGCTCTCCAGACATTTCCCTAGTGCCTGATTTCTCTTTAAACCTATAATTTCTCCCTCTATTATAGTATCTCTTATTTTGCTCTCCTCTATTCTTCCACTGACTCAACCTTCCTGATCCCTTATGTCCTCCTCACCCCTCCTCTTCTCCCCTTCTCATTCTCCTAGCTCCCTCTCCACTCCCCGCCCCTGCTCCCAATTTGCTCAGGAGATCTTGTCCCTTTCCCCTTCTCCAGGGGAACATGTATGTCTCTCTTAGGGTCCTCCTTGTTTATCAGCCTCTCTGGCAGTGTGGTCTGCAGGCTGGCAATCCTTTACTCTATGTCTAAAATCCACATATGAGTGAGTACATACCATGCCTGTCTTTTTCTGACTGGGTTACTTCGCTCAGGTTTCTTTTAGTTCCATCCATTTGCCTGCGAATTTCAAGATTCCATTGCTTTTTTTTCTGCTGAGTAGTACTCCATTGTGTAAATTACCACATTTTCTCTATCCATTCTTCAACTGAGGGGCATCTAGGTTGCTTCCAGGTTCTGGCTATTACAAATAATGCTGCTATGAACATCGTTGAACTGATGTCCTTGTTGTATGAATGCGCTTCTTTGGGGTAAATGCCTAAGAGTGGAATTGCTGGATCTTGTGGTAGACTGATTCCCATTTTCCTGAGGAATCTCCATGCTGATTTCCAAAGTGCCTGCATGAGTTGACACTCTCACCAGCAGTGGAGGAGTGATCCCCTTTCTCCACATCCTTTCCAGCATAAACTATCATTGGTATTTTTGATTTTGGCCATTCTGACAGGAGAAAGATGGTATCTCAGAGTTGTTTTGATTTGCATTTCCCTGATGGCTAAGGATGTTGAACACATTCTTATGTGTCTTTCAGCCATTTTAGATTCCTCTATTGAGAGGAATCTGTACCCCACTTTTTAATTGGATTGTTTGGTGTTTTGGAGACTAGCTTCTGGAGTTCTTTTTAAATCTTGGATATCAGCCCTCTGTCAGATGTGGGGTTGGTGAATATCTTTTCCCAATCCGTGGGCTGTCGTTTTGTCTTGCTGACTGTCTCCTTTGCCTTACAGAAACTTCTCAGTTTCAGGAAGTCCCATTTATTAATTGTTGATCTCAGTGTCTGTGCTACTGGTGTAATGTTCAGGAATCAGTCTCCTGTACCAATTAATTCAAGGGTATTTCCTATTTTCTCTTCTAATAAGTTCAGTGTGGCTGGGTGTATGTTGAGGTCTTTGATCCATTTGGACTTAAGTTTTGAGCATGACAATAGACATGGATCTATCTGCCATCTTCTAGATGCCAGCATCCAGTATGCCAGCACCATTTGTTGAAGATGCTTTCTTTATTCCATAGTATAGCTTTAGCTTCTTTGTCAAAAATCAGGTGTTCATAGGTGTGCAGGTTAATATCAGTGTTTTCAACTTGATTACATTGGTCTACTGTCTATTTTATGATTTCAAGACTATAGCTCTATAATAGAGCTTGAAATCAGGGATGGTGATGCCTCCAGAAATTCTTTTATTGAACAGGGTTGTTTTGGCTATCCTGGATCTTTTGTTTTTCCATATAAAGTTGAGAATTATTTTTTTCAAGGTCTGTGAAGAATTGTGCTGGGATTTTGATGGGGTATTGCAGTGAATCTGTAGATTGCTTTTGGCAAGATGGCCATTTTTACTATGCTGATCCTACTTACCCAAGAACATGGGAGATCTTTCCATTGTCTGGTATCTTCTTTAATTTCTTTCTTTAAAGACTCAAAATTGTTATGATACAAGTATTTCACTTTTTTGTTCAGCGTTGCCCCAATGTATTTTATGTTGTTTGTGGCAATTGTAAAGGGTGATGCTTATCTTGTTTCTTTCTCAGCATATTTATCATCCATATATAATAGGGCTACAGATATTTGTGAGTTAACCTTGTATCCTACCAATTTGCAGGTGTTTATCAGCTGTAGGAGTTCCCTGGTAGAGTTTTTTTTGGATCACTTATGTAGACTATCATATCATCTGCAAACAGTGAAAGCTTGATTTCTTGTTTTCCAATTTGTATCTCCTTGATCTCCTTTTGTTGTCTTATTGCTCTAGCTAGAACTTCAAGAACAGTATTGAAGAGATATGGAGAGAGTGGACAGTCTTGTCTTGTTCATGATTTTAGAGGAATAGCTTTGAGTTTCTCTCCGTTTAGTCTGATGTTGGCTGTTGGCTTACTGTATATTGTTTTATTATGTTGAGGTATGCTACTGTTATTCCTGATCTCTCCAGAACCTTAATCATGAAGGGATGTTGGATTTTGTCAAAGGCTTTTTCAGCATCTAGTGAGATGATCATGTGGTTTTTCTTCTTCAGCTGGTTTATATGGTGGATTACATTGATAGATTTTCGAATGTTGAACTAACCCTGTATCCCTGGGATGAAGCCTACTTGATCATGGTGGATGATTATTCTGATATGTTCTTGGATTTGGTTTGCCAGTATTTTATTGAGAATTTTTGCATCAAAGTTCATGAGGGATATTGGTCTGTAGCTCTCTTTCTTAGTTGTGTCTTTGTGTGGCTTAGGTATCAAGGTTATTGAAGCCTCATAAAAAGAGTTTGGCAATGACTCTTCTATTGTGTGGAACAATTTGAGGATTATTGGTATTAGCTCTTCTGTGAATTTCTGGTAGAATTCTGCTCTGAAGCCATCTGCCATTTTTTGGTTGGGAGACTTCTGATAACTGCTTCTATTTTCTTAGCGGTTATATGTCTGTTTAAGTTGCTTATCTGTTCTTGCTTCAGTTTTGGTAAGTGATATCTGTCCAGAAAATTATCCATTCCCTTTAAATTTTCCAATTTTGTGGAGTACAGGATTTCAAAGTATGACCTGATGATTCTCTGGATTTCCTCAGTGTCCATTGTTATGCCCCCTTCTCATTTCTTATTTTGTTAATTTGCATGTTCTCTTTCTACCTTTTGGTTAGTTTGGACAAAGGTTTGTCTATCTTGTTGATTTTCTCAAAGAACCAACTCTGTTACATCGATTCCTTGAATTGTTTTCTTTGTTTCGACTTTATTGATTTCAGCCCTCAGTTTGATTATTTCCTGGTGTCTACTCCTCTGGGGTGAATTTGCTTCCATTTGTTCTAGAGCTTTCAGCTGTGATGTCAACTCTCTGGTGTGACTATTCTCTAGTTTCTTTATGTGAGCACTTAGAGCTATGAACTTTCCTCTTAGTACTGCTCTCAAAGTGTCTCATAAGTTTGGGTATGTTGTGTCTTCATTTTCATTGAATTCTAGGAAGTCTTTAAATTCTTTCTTTATTTCTTCCTTGACCCAGGAATGGTGCAATTGCATGTTGTTCAATTTCCATGAGTTGGTATGTTTTCCGCAATTTGTGTTGTTTTTGAATTCTAACTTTAAAGCATTGTGGTCTGATAAGACACAGGGGGTTATTCCAAATTTTGGACCTATTGAGGTTTGCTATGTTGCCGAGTATGTGGTCGATTTTAGAGAAGGCTCCATGTGATGCTGAAAAGAAGGCATATTCTTCTGTGTTTGGATGGAAATTTATATAGATGTCTGTTAATCCCAATTGGGTCATAACTTCTGTTAGTTCTTTTGTCTATTTGTTAAGTTTCTGTCTGGTGGTCCTGTCCAGTGGTGAGGGTGGGATGTTGAAGTCTCCCACCATAACTGTGTGAGGTCTTGTTTGTGATTTGAGTTTTAATAATGTTTCTTTTACGAATGTTGGTGCCTTTGTATTTAGGGCATAGATGTTTAGAATTGAGATTTCTTCCTGATGGATTTTTCCTATGATGAATATGAAATGACCTTCTTTATCTCTTTTGATTGATTTTAGTTTGAAGTCTAATTTGTTAGATACTATTCTAGCTACCCCAGCTTGTTTCTTGGGTCCATTTGATTGGAATATCTTATCCCAGCCCTTTACTCTGAGGTAATGTCTGTCTTTGAGGTTGAGGTGTGTTTCTTTTATGCAGCAGAAGGATGGATTCTGTCTTTGTATCTACTCTGTTAGCCTGTGTCTTTTTATAGGCGAGTTAAGACCATTAATATTGAGGGAAATTAAGGACCATTGAGTACTTATTCTTGTTTGTTTTTGATTTGTTGTTGGTAGTGGTATTGTATGTGGATTTACCCTGCATTTTCATTTGGGTTTTGGTGTTGGGAGCCAAATCTCAGGGCTGGGCATGAGATCCTAGGCCATGCTTGGCAGGCCACATAGTTGTATATTAACCTTTACATAGCAGCTCCTTAGAACCTCAGCTCAAGAAAAGAAACAACTTAACCCAGTCCTCCACCCACTGGCTCCATCACCTAGGCAACCCCTTCCTGGACTTCTTCCTCATAAACTCTTTATCCTGTCAAACATCCTCTTTGTGGCTATTAGGAATCCTGCCTACACTAATACCTGGCTCACAAACAACCTATTCTACCCCTCCCCATATCCTGCTCTGCCAACTATATAAGCTAGCCTGAGAAAAAAGTAAAGTTTGCCATTTCATCAGAATCCTGTCTTGTGGTCATTCTTTCTGCGTCTCTTGTCCCCATTCCCTATCCCTGACTCTCTTGCCCCAGGTTGATGTCCTCCAGGTCAGGACATTTTGGTAAAGTGGGATTATCTATTGCCTATGTTTTTTTGAGTGTAGTTAATTTCCTCGGGTTTGAGTTTTCCTTCCAGTACTTTCTGTAGGGCTGGATTAGTGGTTACATATTGTTTAAATCTGGTTTTGTCTTGGAATATCTTGTTTTCTCCATTTATAGTGATTGAAAGCTTTGCTGGGTATAGTTGTCTGGGCTGGCATCCATGTTCTCTTAGAGTTGGTAGAATATCTATCCAGTTCCTTCTGGCTTTCAGAGTTTCCATGGAGAAGTCTGGTGTAATTCTGGTAGGTTTGTCTTTATAAGTTACTTGGCCTTTTTGTAGCTCTGAATATTCTGTCTTTATTGTGTACGTTTGGTGTTTTAATTATTATGTGATGAGGGGACTTTCTTTTGTGGTCCACTCTATTTGGTCTTCTGTAGTCTTCTTGTACTTTCATTGGCATTTCTTTCTTTAGGTTAGAAAAGTTTTCTTCTATGATTTTGTTGAATGTTTTCTGCACCTTTGAGTTGGGTTTCTTCACCTTCTTCTATACCTACTATCCTTAGGTTTGGTCTTTTCATGGTGTCCCATATTTCCTGGATATTTTGTGTTAAGGATTTGTTGGACTTAAGATTTTCTTTGCTTGATGAATTTATTTCCTCTACTTTATCTTCAGCGTCTGAGATTCTGTCTTCCATCTCTTGTATTCTGTTGGCTATGCTTGCATCTGTGGTTCCTGATTGTTTACTCAGCTTTTCCACTTCCAGCATTCCCTCAGTTTGTGTTTTCTTTATTTTCTCTATTTCAGTTTTCAGGTCCTGAACTGTTTCCTTCAGCTGTTTAATTGTATTTCCTTGGCTTTCCCTGATTTCTTGCATCTTTTGGGTTGTCTTTTCCATTTCTCTGAAGGATTTTCTCATTTCATCTCTTAGGGTCTCTATCATCTGCATGAAATTGTTTTTAAGGTTGCTCTCTTCTGCTTCATCTGTGTTGGGATTCTCAAGTCTTGCTGGTGTAGAGTCACTAGACTCTGGTGGTGTCATATTGGTTTTCCTATTGTTGGATGTGTTGCATTGTTGTCTTCCCATCTCTTCTTCCAGAGGGTGCAGGTGGTGTCTCTTCCTTTCCTGGTGTGTATGGGTACAAGGTTCTCTTCAGGTGGGTGCAATTGGCTCTGAGACTCTGATGGGTCTCAAGGTAGGTGCAGGTGGGTCTGAGGCACTCACTCTCCAGGTGGTTGAGAGCAGGACTGGTGCAGAGATGTCAGCAGACTCTGGGTTGCTTGGTCCTCAGGGGCAAATTCAACCTGCCTGCAGACCCCGGGGGCAGAAGTTCCCAGAGCGGGCAGGTGGAAGTTGGGCCCAAGGCAGGGGCTAAAGCCCACAGTCCACTTCTGAGCCAGAAGACAATCTCCCTTAGCCATCCTTACCTGGGTGACTGGTAAACCTGACACTGGAGGTGAGCATAACCAAACTGACAGCTTTTGTAGCTGAGCACAAGTGCATTAACCTTGCTGCAGAGAGTGTGAAACAGAACTGGCATGGAGGTTCACTGCAGGCTTACTGCCCAGAGTTGGCTGCTGGCTTTGATGGCAATAGCATCTTCAAAGGGAGAGAGGTGGAGGTGCAGATAGTACCTGAGCTAGAGATGATCCCAACAGGAACCCCTTCCCTGTACCCTCTGGAATACAGTGTGGCTCCTTTCTCTTGAATCAGCCTCAGTGGAGTTTGCTTAGCAGTATGACATTTCTCTACCTTTGGATGAGTCTGTGGGAGTTCAGAAGTGGCTAAAGGGGCTATGTCTAGGGACTCATGCTTGGAATTCTCCAAGCAATGCCCCAATCCAGGCTGGTCTACTCCTAAAGGTTCAGCACTCTTCTTGGAAGGATGACAAAAGGCTGCAGCTGCTGGATTCCAAAGTTGCTGCCCTGAAAAAGTAGCATGGGGAGCTTTTGCCCACTGGAATAATTGAGGAGCTCTATGCCTCTTTGGAATGTACAAACATTGAAATCTGTATCCTGTGCTCTCTTCATCTCTATGGCAACACACCCATTTGCCTTGCACTACTCACTTGGAGACTGGCTTGGCTAAAGCTGGTAACTCTGGCAGATGCATCTTTCCATGGGCCTGAACATGTAATAGAGCACTTGGAGACCTTGACCCAGGAAGCACTTTTCCTGCCGAAGGAATACACCTTGTCATTTGATGATGTCCTATGTTCAAGTACAGTGTTAAAACTTTTCTGGTTTGGATCAGAGAGTATGAATGTTACCTGTTTAAGGTCCATGACTGGTAGCTCAAGGGTTAACTTGCAGGCACTGAGCAGAGTGGCCATCCTTGCTCCCATCAACACCAAATCCTGCATTTGGGACTTCTCTGGAGTAAGGTGGCAATAGAGAGGAACATGCCACTACTCATGTTCTACTATGACTTCCACCCAGGAATCTTCCAGTAAACAGTGGTGTGGGTGTCATGCTGGGATCCAGCCTGGACACTGACTGGTCAATGTGTGGACCTCTTGACTAAGCCCTCAGGTGACCCCAGCCCACCTTTGCCCTGGTGGGATAAGAATGGCCTTCTGTTCCATGGGGACTGGCACATGGATATTGAACAAGCAAACTTACATCTGCTGGCCACTGATCATCCATATACTACAACTGAAAACATGCCCTGGGAACGGAGCCTCCTCTTTTCATTTGAAACCTGGTTAGATTTGTTCAAGGAGTACATGGATATAAATGTAAGAACAGCCTCTAAGTATGACTACTGCTACTTCCTTCACCTGCCTGACCTCTACATGACACTGAACCTGCAGTGGCTGAGCCATGGGAAGCACCTGATCACTCTGTGTCACTCTGGGGGCTCCAGAGTACCTACCTGAAGTACCCTTGGGCCAGCTCCACAACTCTCACTGGGTCTTTGACTCTGAGATCCTCCATCTCTCCAAAAGACAGATTTGACTGTCAATAGTGGAACAATACCCCAGTCCCGAATTCTGATGTACCATAGTAACTTTCACTGGATGCAGAATTTCTGGGCAACTTGGACTAGTGTCACAAGGCCTGTCTGTAGTGGAAAACTCTTTAATAACTTGAATCCCAGCAAGAAGAAACTTGACCAACACTACAAATAGCTTTCCTATATTGTCCTCTTTCCCTAGCTGCGGGTACATTACTGGGCCTCATTTGCCCAGCAACTGGACATCCACATTGAGTACCATATCTTCACTTGAGTACCAGGGCCATATCTTCACTTGAGGAACTCAATGGCTTATACCTCAAGCAGGCACAGTGATACAGCATCTTATTTCTGAGTGGAGTGTGACCCAGATGGTGACTGAAGTCAGGTGACAGTTCACCTGATGGCTTCACCTAGTAAAGAGAATGCAGACCACTTCCCTGATCCTTGATAAGAAAGACCCACCTACTGTGCCTGTCTTCCCTTACTTACCAACCGCACAGCAATGACACCCCTGAAGAGGACCTTTACTAGAAATGGTGATCCTGCCTTTCATACACCAAGCTGTACTTGGTCAGTTTAAGGAATTACTGGATAACCACCAATAGGGACATTGCCTTTGGATTATATGATGGCTACAAAAGGGCAGCTGCACTCAAATTCAATCTCTCTACTGAGACAATCAAAGGTTTGAAAATTGATACCTAGGTGTCAGCCAAGAAGCCAAAGTGTGTTATACCTCCTAATGCACAAGTTCCAGCACTCCTAGTTTCAGTGGACAGCCTGATAAGGGATCATCTGTAGTTGCTTCCATGTTAAAGAAGCTTATTGAAGAGACAGATAGGTTTGTAGTATTCACAGAAGAGGAGACCGGTATGAGGAACCAATTGTGTGGAATTGGTGCCTGCCAGATGCATGACACATACAATCAGAACTGCCTTACAGAGCTGGTTGACTGTCAGATAGTTCTTTGTGGAGCAGAGACAGAAGGCTGTGTCATTGTGTCAGCTGCCAAAGCCCAGTTGCTGCAGTGCCCATACCATCAAGCTCAGGATGGTAGCACACTGAAACAAAAGACCTCCTGGACTTGCTTGTTAGCTGGCATGCAGTATTTTGCCACCAGTGAAAGCAGCCTTACTGGACAGCATGCCAGACAACTCCTGACTAGAGGTGAAGAATATTGAGGAGCTACAGGAATGTAGTCTGGACTCTGTTCAGGAGCTGATGGAAAGTGGGTGGGCATTGGGAGGTGAGGTCACCATGATCACAGATTGGAACCAGCCAGCTGAAGCTCAGCAAGCCCAGGAGGTCCAGGTGCCATTTTATGCAGTAATTGCTGAGTGTAATGCAATAGTTACCATCATGACATCCACCCTGAGCTGGCAACTCAAATGAAGCCATCTGAGGTTCATGAGAACCAAGAACAGGAGGATCTCTTAAAGAAGCAGGAAGGGCCTGTGAATACTTTCACTCTCATCCACCATGAACTGGAAAGTTCTACCAACCCAGCTCAGTATGGTGTGGTTCCAGACATTGTCAACAAACTGCTGCTCCATGTAGAAACCAAGCAGAAGGAGCACAATGGAAAGAAACAGTGTGCCAGCTTCCAGCTTCCATCTTGAGATCTCTAGTAATCCAGAGGAGCGGTGCAGTAGCACATTGCATCTACAGGAGGTTTTCAGCAACCTGTGTACCAGATACAGCACTCGGGGGCACAGACACAGTCTCTCATGAATTCCTACAGGGGGACAGCGAGAATGAGAACTTGCTTGACCTGAACCAAAAACTTCAGTTACAGCTAAACCAGGAAAAGGCCATCCTGCAGCTGGAAGGTGAAGAACTCAACATCCTCATCAGATGTTTCAAGGGTTTCCAACTATAGAGGGCCAACAAAATGGAGCTACAAAAGCAACAGGAAGATGTGAGTGTGGTCCATCACACCGGGTTTTACTTAGATCAGTTCATTGCTACCTGACAGGAATCTGGGAATCACTGAGCTGGAGCTGCAGAGGTTCCTCCACAGCAAGATGAATTGGTTTGAGCTGCAGAAGACCATCACCTGGAGCTGGGCTGGTTCACTATGAACAACCTTCTCTGCAATGATATCTGCAGGCGGTTCCGTGGCCCTAGAGCTCGTGACAGTTGAGGAGACAGCTTGCCTCTGCCTTTTCAGCAAAGCCTGACCACCTGTTAAGGAACACTTAGAGGTGAAGGTGGTGTCTCTCACCATTTAGCCGTCACAGCAGTTCTTCCATAGAATGATGAGCTCTTTATTTTCTGCTCAAAATGTAGAAGGTGATGAAGATGGTGATGAAGAGAATAAGTCTAAACTGGTGACAACTGAAATATCAGTGGTGAAGCTGCAGCTACTGAGGGCATGGCTGGACTTTGCCATGGCTGTCAAAAGGGACAGCCAAAAAGCTCTGGTTGCCCAGATAATCAAAGAAAATCTCAGGTTGAAACCTGCAACAGGGTCTGAGATCCAGGGAAACATAGAAACAAAATCAGACCTGAACATGGAAGAGCTGGAAGAAGAGAAAGCATGGCTCCCTTTCGGTTTAAGTGTGGGTGACCAGAACCCTGGCAAGAAGTCCATCTTTATCAGACAAAAGTGATCTGGGAGTTCCATGTGACTTCGGTCTAGACTGATTCTGGCTCAGGATCTGGGAACTTAGGAGTGGGCAGAACTTCCCTTCATACAGCAGGATTTGTGGGATTTTGGAGCTCAAGAAAACTGAGACACTTTCAACAGTTGGCTTGTCACTGCTTGGCATGGTGGACAAAAGTGGACAGCTCCCTCATGCTTATTAGGCCCAGGGCAAAAAAGGCACGGGAATCAAAAGACCTATGGAGTGTGTCTGAGCCTAGTATCTGGCTCTTGGGGGCAACAGCCAGGGTGGGAGATAGTTTTGATCAAATATGATAATTTTTATAAATAGACATATATATGTATATATGTACATATATATATATATATATAATCTATTAAAACTAAAAGGAAGACTATCAAGTTAAGAGTGGGAAGAGATGGAGTGGGTTTAAAGGAGGGCAGTTGGGAAGGAATGTAGGGAGGAAATGTAGAGAAAGTGATGCAATTCTATGTCAGTTAAAATATAATAAAATTTCATGAACATGATAATGAATAATATAAAGAAAAACTGAGGTAGAGGGGATGTCCTAATAGTGACAATACAAGTATACATTTCCTGGTGTATGATTGGAGTCATTTCCTTCCATGAGCTATGTTGAAGCTTATTCTCTAATGTGGCAATGATGAGAGATGGTGGCCAACCTCTATTTGCAAGTGCTGACCTCAGAAGGGATTAAAATTGGTTTACTGTAACCTTTCTAGTCAATCCATGAGCAGAATTGACTGAGAACCAGAGTAAGCCTGTCTTCATCATCAGGCTCTTGTCTTACCAGATGCTGTCTCATTCATGCCCCTGACATGATGCCATTTGATGTGATGCAACATAATCAAGGCTAAAGTGACCAGAGACCAAATTGATAGGATACTCTTTAAAGACTCTAAAAGACAAGACTTTAACATGATAAGCAATCAAAAATACTCTAGTATATGTAGTTATCAAGGAACACTGGAGTTTGGGGATACAGGTTACTTTTGATATGAATGAATAGAAATATTTCTATTGTGCAAGTTTGTGTAATCATAGTATCTATTCAACGCTAAAAGTATTTTTGAATCTAAAAATATGTCTTGATAAAAACAGATGAGTGCACATGTCATTTGTCAGTTATGTCATGAGCCTCAGAACTCTTGTCAGTAACCTTGACTACTACAGACTCCTCAGACTTCAGTAGTTGGTCTGCCAACTGCTGTAGCTGTCTTTGGTGTTTAGTGTCAAGGAGGAAAAGAGAATTTCAAGCTATTGAAAGACTCTCCCTTCCAGGCTCTGCTGAAAAGGTATTCTCATCTCCACTTTTGATCCTTAGACTGGTGGTCTCAGAAGATGTCCTCTTTTGATTCCTTCAGATTGTATAAACTAATTCTTATTCTTCAGCTCTAGCTTTATGAAACACTAGGAAATCATGTTAAGTGCTGTCCCCTAAATGAAGAAGACATTTTATGTCAGAGGAGGAATGTTCTGAACTACTGGGAAGAAAATGTTCCTATGTCTCTTAAAATGGCTGTTGGAGTTATGGGGAGACTTATGTTCTGCTCAGTCTAGTTTTCTTAACTATTTTGACCACAGAGCATTGCTGGATAGTGGTCACATTTCATCCAAAGTTCTCCAAACTATCTTGTTTTTAGCAATCATTTGATGTTTCCAAAATTATTTGCTGTTCTTCAGCAACCATTTCCCAAATATTTGAGCAATACTTATGAAATAATGACTTTCCACGGATCCTAATTCATTTGAATTTTTATGTAACTAAAGTGAAACTATTTGTTCACATAACTTCCCAAATTATTCTGTTTGAGGGAAAACTACTGTTTTTCACCCATCCTTTTCCCTTTTGCTCAGTCCTTGCTCTGTAAATGTAGTATATTTATACGAGTCTTTCTTGAGGAATGGAAAATAGAAAATTAGCTAAATACGTATGTACACTCTCATATATATGATGTGTGTATACAAACATAAACATGCCGCATGAATTATAACTGGTCTTAATATTAAAAACCTAGAGCCAAATATTGGGGTAAATGCTGAAAGATCAGAGAGACAAAGGAGCAAGCCACACCTCGCCACCTCTTACCTCACCACCTTCTCAGCAGAAAAAGGCCCAAGCTCCTGTCCCTGCCCTGCCTTATCACTCCTCTCCACCCAGATATATCCTTTCCAGCATCCTCCTCCCAGGTGCTGGGATCAAAGTTGTGTACCCCCATTGCCTGGCTTCTATGGGTAACTAATGAATAGTTCCACTCTCTGATCTTCAGGCAAGCTTTATTTGTTGGAGTACAAACAATATATATATATATATAATATATATATATATATATATATGCACCACATTTTTCCTTTTTGTCTAAAATAAAAAGGTGATAATTAATATAAGAAAGACTATATATAAGTACAATAATTATATAAAATGTATACAGTCAATAAATACATAAACAATGTCTAGTCCCTTTGTATTTGATAAATTCAGAGTAAATACTCCATTATCTATCCTATCTTGGTTAGCACAAAATGTTGTACCTAATTTGCTTTCTATCCTTGCTTGCATTACCCAAACATCTTTTAATGTCTCTCAATTTTATATACTTTATACCTCTTTAGTGAATTTCTTTTCTGAATCTGATAACAAAGAAAACTGTAAGTTTAAAGTCTTCGACTCCATCAGAGACCCAAGAAGGAAGTAATATTACCCGAATAAGCAGAAATTACAAGCAAGCAACTTCCAAAAATTGTCAGAAATGACAGAAACAGCTGGCTACCTGGGTGCAGTAGTTCAAGGTTCTTCTGCAATGTTTGGGGCATCCATCCTTGGCTTAAAGGCCTTGAATATTGTGCAGACTTTGTTGTGAAATCAATATTGTGAAGGGCTGGCCTACCTTGTCTTGCAAAGTTTGGCAGTCCGTCCTTTAGTGTCCTGCCTGTCCATTTTGGACAGCATACTATCAGTAGTAGAGGCAAGGACACTTTCTTGCCCAGTGTCTTACTTTTGCCATAAAGAATGTAAACTCCATTTGTAGTTTCTTCGTGGCCGTCATCGTCTCTGAAGTACATTGGTGCTGCCAGGAGCAGACATGTCTCATTGTTATGAGAAAAAGAACCTATGCTATTAAAACATCTTAAATGCGTATTCTGTAGATCTCTGAACTATTCAAAAACAACATCTGTATCTATCATATATCTTTTTGCTCTTTAAAACATACCTAATATAACTGAAAATTAGATTGTAAGAGGTGACTAATTACTAACCTGCATGTCCTTATTATCCATAATAGTTGGTAATAATAACTTTCAAGGACCAGAAGTTTGAATTTCATTGTTAAATGAGCTGCATATGTCCAATACCTTGAACAAGATTAGAAATGTATGTACAGCATGATTAACAAAAATAACATTAAATTTGTATTAATATATAAAAATCCCTATTAATGTAAGATATTTAAAACTAGTAGGCTTTATTGTTTTAAAAAGCAGATTTGGTGATCTAACTTTTTAATCATATTTTTATATCCTCATTTTTCTTTTCAGAGTAGACTCCATAATCTATCATTGTATCCTATCATATCTATATATGATTTCAGCATTTACCCAAATATATTACTCTGGGTTTTTACTATTAAACCCAATTAGAATTCATGCTACATAAATATTCTGTATAGGTAGCTACCATTCATAGATTAATGGGATCTTTAATCTAGTAATTTCTCCTCATCAAAGTTGTGTATGACTGTACATTTTCATTCCTTTCTTTTAATGAGGTCTGTACATTTTAAGCTCACAATTGAAGAATTTTCCTATTTTCAGCATTTTTCTTTGCATTGTACTCCGATATTACTCTAACAGCTTTTACACAGACGTTAATACTCAAGTAACTGTGAATAGTAGACTGATCATATACTTAACTTGTGGGAAGGAACATAAATACAATTAGAATCGTTTCTATTTTTTAAACAGAACATATATTTTTCTTCAATAAAATTAGTGTAATGTTTTTAAGTAATATAATGACTATTATTCACAGGAAAGTAACACTGAGACCCATCTCATTGTGTTAGGGTTCTAATATCCTCCTTTTTTCTGTATCCATAATATATTATATCATTGTAATTTCTTTTTTGAATTACCTGCTTTATCATTTTAGAGAAAATAGATTTTTCCTCTCATATAATACCCCTGATTAGTGTTTCCCTTCCCTGTACTCCCAATGCCTCCTCACCTACCCTCCCATTCCAAGCACTGCTTCTCTATTGCTCATTTGAAAAAAAGCAGGCTTCTAAGGAATAATAAGAAAAGAAAAGAAAACAACAAAGAGAAAAGAAAAGCATGCTTTAAGGGAATAATTCTTCAATTTTGTGATCTTAATTCCATTTAGAGGCTCCATAGCTGTCTTTGGCCCCCTAAATTCTGCATGTGGGTATCAAGTTGCTCAAAATAAGACAAACTTTGTTCTTCAAAATTCTCCAAATTTTTTTGATTCTTGGCTCATTCAGAGCTTGAACTGAAATTGATTATTGCAGGGGATGTGTGGGGAGCCACAGCCCCAAGATGGCACCTGGCTGGATGCCAGGGAGACCGAGCTTAGCTGTAAACAAGCCTTATTTGGAAGCGTTTAGTGGATCTGGTGTGCTTCCTCCAGCTGTGACCTATCCGGAATCGCCAGGTGGCGTGAGCTAATTGGGGAATGAGCTTGCTTTTAAGGGCTTGCCAGGGGACTGGGAGATATAGAAGAAGCAGAGAGAGAAGCTGAGGTAGAAGTAGAAGGAGAAGCTGATGTACAAGGTTCCTGAATAAACTGCTTGAAGAAGAGTCGTGGTCGTGTCCTTCTTGCTGGTCGAGATAGACACAACAGGGATGGTCACTTGAGGACTGTGGTTTCCTCACAGAAGCTGTAAATCTTCACATTCTTTCCATTCCACTTCAGACAACAATCACAGGGTGACTACATAAGATTCTTCAAATCTGACTTTCCCTGGAGTGACAGCTGTCTGAATTTATCTGGATAGATCACTATGACTTACAGTATATTTGTGATGAGAATGGAGCTGATAAGTCTCAGGATTATAATGTCACTGCCATAATGTCTCTCCCAAATTACAAGTTCATAGTTTGGAAGAATCAGGCACTTGGGATCTTTGGTGAAAATTCTGCATTTCATGGTCTTTGACACCAGTATTCATATTATTCTACAGATATTGTAGTCTTTGGCTTAATGTTCTCAATGGTTTGTATGTTGCTACTCCATTGGCCAATTCTAAATAGTTACATGTCTTGGACTTGCTGTAGTTTTAGACACAACTACTGTACACTACTTGTAATATGCCATTTCTCTTCTCTTAATGTGTTTGCTGATTCTTTTTCTTCCAAGCTGTTATTCTTCAAATTCCAGGTCTTGAATCTGTTCTTAGTACAACTTCCTAAATTTCCTCATCCATTCTGTATCTTTAAAAACTGCTGTTCAGTGTAGGCCTGCTATGAGAAGTGAGCCTTCATGATGAATTTCATGTAACTCCTCAACTTTTGTGTTAGCTTATTTTGTTGACTATTGACTGTCTCTTTGCTTAGTGTTTGGCCAGTACCAGGAAAAGCCTCTCCAGTGCAATGGAGACTCTCAATAAGAAAGTTGCACACGGGGAGAATAATATTCAATATCTGGTGTTCAATGGACCAGTGGAACTCAGAAGAGGTTGTAGCAGTAGGAAGTGTCATCTCCATTTGTACAGAGACTTCTTGGTTGTGACTAATAGTCGGTAAGTATTCTCATGTTTTACTGATTATCAAAGATTGTGTTATCTCTAGCCCTTACTGTAAAACAAATCAAAAGGGTTTTTACCCTTCTGTGCTAACAAATGTTTTGTTCATTATTCATTCAGCAATCTCTTGAGGACCTACTACTGTCCTGTGCTCCTGTAGAGAAACCATTCAAGACTCTACTGCAGCATCAGTGATTAGGGGCAAATGTCAGTAATCCCACCACTTTAGAAAGTTATGGTCATAGTCAAGTAGATCTGGTTATTAATAGGAAGAAACCAGTGGGCATCCTATGAGCCAGGGTTTTTCAAATGCCATGTTATGGAACATTTTATGTATTTGCAATGTAGCTGCACTATTGGGAACAAGTTTATATAATTTCTCCCCTCACTCCTAATATAGCCAGGCAGTCCCAATAGAAAGGCTGAATGTCCTGGGGAGAAAAGAAGACAAGGTTACACACATGAGAGTCACTTTCCTGTGTGCTGCACCCAAGCAGAAGCATTACAAGGAAGATGGGGAGGTAGAGACCCCCCAGTTCTGAGCTATACTTGACTATTAGATTGCCAGGCTCCAACAGTGTCTGTTACCTTAGGCTATTAGCCATTATAACATTTTCCAATCTAGAAATTGGGCCAGGCTGGCCTCGAACTAGTGATCCTCCTGCCTCTGCCTACTTCAGAAAATCATGCCAGCATGTGCCACCACAACCCGCTACACACTGCCAGAGATGCTAGTAAACAAGGAGGACCCTAAGAGAGACAACCATGGTCCCCTGGAGAAGGGGAAAGCGTCAAGATCCCCTGAAAAGATAGCATCTTCAACAAATGGTGCTGGCACTATTGGATTCGGACATGCCGAAGATTGCAGATAGATCTATACCCATCACCATGCACAAAACTTAAGTGCAAATGGATCAAAGATCTCACGATAAATCCAACCACACTTAATCTTCTAGAAGAGAAAGTGGTAGATACCTTTGAACAAATTGACACAGGAGACTGCTTCCTGAACATTGCCAGTAGCACAGACATTGAGGTCTGCAATTAATAAATGGAACCTCCTGAAACTGAGAAGCTTCTGCAAGGCAAAGGAAACAGTCAGTAAGACAAAATGACCAACCACAGAATGGGAAAAGATCTTCACCAATCCCACATCTGACAGAGGACTGATTTCCAAAATATAAAAGCAGATAAAGAACCAAGCCTCCAAAACACCAAACAATGAAATTAAAAAGTAGGGTGCAGAACTTAATAGAGAATTCTCAACAGAGGAATCTGAAATGGCTGAAAGACACTTAAGAAAGTGCTCAAAATCCTTGGCCATCAGAGAAATGCAACTCAAAACAGCTCTGAGATACCACCTCACACCTGTCAGAATGGCTAAAATCAAAAACATCAGTGACAATCTATGCTGGAGAGGATGTGGAGAAAAAGGAACACTTCTCCATTGCTTTTGGAAGTGTGAACTTGTAAGGCCACTTTGGAAATCAGTGTGGCGGTTGCTCAGAAAAATGGGAATCAGTTTACCTCAAGATCTAGCCATTCCTCTCTTGGGTATATACCCAAATAGTGCATGTTCGTACAACAAGGACATATGTTCAACCATGTTCATAGCAGCATTGTTTATAATAGCCAGAACCTGGAAGCAACCTAGATGCCCCTCAACTGAAGAATGGATTGAGAAAATGTGGTACATTTATACAATGGAGTACTACTCAGCAGAAAAAAGCAATGGAATCTTGAAATTCGCAGGCAAATGGATGGAACTAGAAGAAACCATCCTGAGTGAGGTAACCCAGTCACAAAAAGACAAACATGGTATGTACTCACTCATATATGAATTTTAGACATAGAGCAAAGGATTACCAGCCTATAATGCTCTTCACCAAAGAAACTAGGAAACATGAAGGACTCTAAGGGATAAATGGACCCCAGGAATGGGTAGTGGCATGAACTCCTGAGCTAATTGGGAACATGAGGGTAGGGGAGAGGGAGTTGCCACAATAAGAGCAAGAGAAGAGGAATAGAGGAGAGGAAATGGAGGAGCAGAAATATTGAGTTGGAAGAATAGAGGAGAGAGAGCAGGATGAGAGATACCATATCAGATGGGGAGCCACTATAGGTCAGAGAAGAGATCTGGAACCAGGGAGATCTCCAGAGACCTACAAGGATGACACAATCTGACAATCCAGGCAATGGTGGAGAGGATAACCTAAAAGCCCTTCCCCTAAAATGAGATTGATGACTACTCATTACACCATCCTAGAGCCCTCATCCAGTGGCTGATGGAAGCAGACACAGACATCCAAAGATATACACTGAGCTGAAATCTGGAATTTAGTTGAAGAGAGGGAGGAATGAAGAGCAAAGGGGTCTGTACCAGGTTGGAGAAACCCACAGGAACAGTTGGCCTGAACAAGGGAGAGCACATCGACCCCAGATGCTGTCTGGGAGGCCAGTCCAAGACTGATCCAGACCCCTGAACATGGATGTCAATAAGGGGGCCTCTGCACTCCAGGGAGCCTCTGATAGTGGATTAGCATTTTTCCCTGGTGCAAGAAGGAACTTTGAGAGCCCATCCCATATGAAGGGATATACTCTGGCCCTGGACACATGGGGAAGGGCCCAGGCCCAGTACAGGAAGATTTGGTGGACTCTACAGAGCCCCCGTTGAGGGCCCTACCCTGCCTGGGGAGTGGTGGGTGGATAGGGTGGGGGGTATGTTGGGGGTAGGGGAGGAGGGATGGGGGTGAGGAGAGGGAGAGGGAGAAGGGACTTACATGTGAAACAAGCTTGTTCCCTAACTTGAACTAATAAATAAAAAAAAGAAAGAAAAGTGTTTAGTGTTATACAAGGAAACAGAAAAAAAAATCCCCTGAGCAAATTGAGAGCATGGGAAGAAGGGGGAGGGAGCTATGAGAATGAGAAGGGAAGAAGAGGAGGGATGCTGAGGTCATGAGGGAGCAGAAAGGTTGAGTCAGGGGAAGAATAGAAGAAAGGGTATGTGATAGGTAGGGTTTTAGTTGGGGGTGGTAGGGGAGGATAGGTGGGAGAAGGGAACTGGGATTGTCATGTAAATCAATCTTGTTTCTAATTCAAATAAAAGCTGATTTAAAAAAAAAGAAAAAGAAAGTGGGCCAGATAGAGATCACAAATGTTATATGGAGATTAAACATTTTCAAAGGTTCTTCAGAAGTGGCAAGTGCCCAATAAGTACTTAAGGACAGATGTGTGCCCTTCACTTTAACACAATTTACTTATGTAAATTTTAAGAAATTTTACTAAAAATAAGGGGAGTTCTTTTAAATGCGGCTTTCCTATGAAAAATTTCAAAGCACTGTTTCAACTACACAGTATAATCTATACATAGCTTTCAATGATCTGAATATACAGACCACAAATGTTTGTAAACATGGAAAAGATGCACTCAGAACCTACCCTGGGAAGGCTTCATCAGCCTATGCTTTGTTGAGGTGCATTCATTCATTGTTGAGCTGTGTCTGCAGTGATAGAGATGGGAGAGCCCTGCTTTTTCTGAAGCAGGAAGAATTAGGTCTTTCTGTTGACCCAACTGCTCCTTTGTTTCAGGAGCAAACTAATAGATCTTCTTTAATTCTCTTTTAGGTGTAAGATAAACTTTAAGATAAAATACATCATCCCGCTGAGTGCTCTGTGGATGGGGGAATGTGTTGTCACTGACTTTGTAGGCCCCAGTCGGGCCAGGAAATCCATTCTCCTGGGATGGCCCATGGAGAATTTTGTGGCCACCTTTCGGTAAGACCCATAGCTTCGTCTTGTGCTGATATGAGCTACCTGTGGAATGACATAGTCAACTTCATATTGTCCAACGTAAATAGAAAATGTAGAAGGAAATGTTTTTACTGGAACATTTCAAGGACAGAAATCAGTTTTATCTGGTTACACTATCAGGTCTCTTTCTAATATGATGTTTTATCACTTGTTTGCCTAGTATTTACCTCCAGAGAGTTATCAACATGAAAAAAGTCCAAATAGATCAATAGTTGATAGTACTAGTGTCCATCCTAAGATATGTATTCTAGGTTTGTCAGTCATGATCTCAAGCTCCTCTGTGTCAGTGGTGAGAGGGGTGTAAGGTACTGTGGATAGGATTTGAGTGAGCAGGTAATTGTCCTCCTTGCCATCTTCTTATTCCAACCACAATCTGAAGTTTTCTGTGCATTAAAACTACCTAAACGTGTGTTTTAATACTATTGAGTAGGCAAAGTAGTTTTGAAAATTTCATTTTATATCCCAAATGAACATTGTTTTGTTATATAAGAAGATAATTACACTATAAAATCTGTCATCCGTAAATGTCTGTATAGCAGGTTTTCAGTCTTATTTCTACAGAAAACTTGGGAGGAGTTTTGGTGTCATTACACCATCAGAATTATAGGTGACTTGTCTAGCATATGTTATTACCTAGTTCACATTCTCAGGCTGGCATTAAATAAGGAAGATTTCTGTTTTATTGGGATGCTGTCCAGGAGAACTGTTGCATTCAAAGTGATTCTGTGGCCACGCCTGCTGCTCTGGACAACTACACAGCAGCACTTGCACTAGTTTCCGAAAGAGAAGTTCATCCTGTGCATTCCATACCCACCTTTATTCATTGATAGTCTTCTGCTCAGACCTTGGCCCTCATCAGCTGAATTCAGTCAGCTAGCACACTTGCCTCCATTTTTTGTAACCTTATGGAATGCTGCTTCGGGTTTTGGCCTGAGGAAAGTATTTACAGAGCTTTTTAGTGAGATGTTCATAACTGAAACATTATCTGCATATCTTTTTCATCTCAGAATTACCTAGTAGCTTTTTATTTCTTAGTCTTTTTCAGTTTTGTCAATTCATATAAGCAGTTTATATTGACAATGTTTGAAGTGTCTGAGAGACAGTTTAAGAATTTTTCTTAAATTGTAAACATCATTTTTCTATATGTTAGGTTGGTTATATATACATGTAACTGAATTTTTGGCATTATAACCATACCAGTCACACATTGCATATTCTATTATTTCACTTAAATCACTTGGTATAGTTAGAAGCACTAATCATGTACGTGTACATTTTGGGAGTTAAAGGGATGGTTTAACAGATCAGATGAACTAGGTCTACTCTGTAACCCTGGTGGAAACTGGGGGAATAGATGGTTGTTCAAACAAAAATTGTGATAATCTTGGGAAAAAAGAAACCTGGAAGTTACATAGAAAATTAAACAAAATTTCTGCATGACTTAACAGCTCCACCTCTGTGTAAACCTGTGGAAATGACATTGCACTACCACACAAAAGTGTGTGAATAAAATTAACTCACAGCATGAGTCCCAACTTCCAAAATGAGCCAAGAAACTAAGTATTCAGCCATTGAATGTATAAAAGGAATGTGGAATAGAGTGTAGGAGAAGAAGAATGAGAGCTGGGAACTAACTTAGGGATAATTTATGATAAGGAAGGTGTTCCTGGCACAATCCTGTTAGTGGCCACTATTGTGAGTCAACACAGATTGTCACTCTGAATCAATTATATGCTATATGGAATTCAACTCACTTTTAAGGAAGTCAGGGACAAGTTTATTCTCAAAGCACTTCTATTACCAGCACTAAGATCCATAATAAAGTAGCCTATCAGCTATAAGGAATACAGCAAATAGCATGTAAATTGATCTTGGTGTGAGTATCAGTATGTGGAGTATGAATACTGCATAAACTATTTAACATAATCTTTCTGCAATTTGCTTATAGAAGTTAAATAAAGTGTCTGGTATTTTTCTAAAATATATTATTTTTCAGTCAACTGTTCCATCCATATTTAAAGTTCCTGAAGTATGATTTAATTTAGTACAAGCAATGTGTTTTTGTATTTGAAAAGCTACTCCTCCAGTGACACTGCTTTGAGAAAGTTACCCAGGAACTGTATGGAACCTGAAGCCTTACTGCATGAGTTTAGACAGCTTGGATCATACTGTGGCTTGCCATCACTGTAAGGTCACCAGTAAAGGACAAGTTCTAACAGAAACCCTAACATGAGGAGACTTCTTCTATCCTTGTCCATATTGGAAACTAAGGGACACTAATATTTTGGTCATGATACATACCCTTAAAATCTAACAATTAATACTTTGCTTACCTCATGTTCCTACTTTCTATATTGCAGTTCCTCAGCCAAAAAGAGAGAGTGGTGTGCTGTGCTCCAGAGGTAACTTGTAACTACATATTTTACTTCTTTAATTCATTATGAAAGAATGAGATTCTCTACTATCTGATACCCTAGTCTGTTCACATTTTTCTTTTCATTTCATTGAGAATTTCAAGTTTTTTTAGTGTATGACTAAAAAATTTACCTCCCCAGCTCTTCCTATATGCATCCTTTTCTCTATTGACAACACATCGTGTCCTTTCTCATAATAATACATTTTGGTCATGTTCTATCCACCTACATTTCCTCCCTGATACGCCCTACATACTCAGCTTTAGGTCCTTTTTCTCCCCTTCTAACTTTCAAAACTTTGTTTAATCAAAAAACAAGAAACAATCACTTTATCCCAATTAGATACACAGACCCTACTACATCAACAAAAATCAAAACAAACTACAGGCCATTATGGCAAATTGTCAAAACAAAGTAAAAATAACACAAAATTACTATTGAGTTTGTGTTGTATTAGCCAGTCACTCCCTGCCATAGGCCTGCCCTGGTGTGCAGCTGATACACCCATTAGCATTTCATTGCAGAACATTGGTTTTCTTTTTGCGAGCTGTTGTGGTTATAGGTTCAAGTTTGTGTCTAATTTTCCTTCTCAGTACTGACACACCAGCTTGCTGGAGCCTGTATAGGTCTTATGCCTGCTTTCCCTGTTTTTGTGTATTCTTATGTCACCAGCTCTGTTTGCATGGAAGAACTGTTCCTGAGTCATCACCTCTGACTCTTCCATTCTTTCATTCTCCTCATCTCCACAAATCCCTGAACCATGAAGTAGGAGGGGCTTAATGAAGACATGCATTTAGGACTAGGTGCTCCAAAGTGTCTCACTTTCTGCACATTTTCCATTGGATATCTCTTTCCTACTTATAATATACTGAAGAAGAAGCTTCTCTGATGAGGATGGACTGATGTCTTGCACTATTCCATTAGAAGTTGTTTTGTGATCCTGGAACAAAATAATTGCAGTCGGTTTTCCTTGAGGCCTGTGTGTTATCTATTCACAGGTTCTGGCTGCTTAATCAGTGTCATTTATGGGTACCATCTTTTGGAGTTAGCATTAAAATCAATCAAAAAGTGTTGGTTACTCTCATTTCATTCCGCAGCATATTTTCCAGGCAAGTCAGGGCTGTAGAGTGTGGAGTTCACACCTGGGAGCTGTTGAGAATTACCTTGTCCTCTAGCGGTGTGTGGTGCTCACATTTCTTCCATCAGATTCAGGGTATCTTCTTTTATATTAAAGTTTTGTGTTTAGTTTTGGGCAGGGTGATGGATCTGATTCTGTGGTTGTCCTTTTATCATTTCTTGATGAAGCTCTCTTTGATTTCAGTGGGTGTTTGTGGTTTCTTTGTGATAAAGCAGATGTCTGTAGGTCTGTTGACTGAAGTTTGAATATTAACTTCACTGACCATAATATCTACTTTTATGCCAATACTAAAGATGAAATCCCCGGGGAATGGAGGTTGTGTGGAGAGAGCAGCTCTTGAATGCAGGCTGCAGCAGGACTAAGTGTATTCTACCCAGACTGGAATGAAAGAGGTGGTGGGATCCTGGATTTACAAGAATATGTGGAGTCTCAGGGGATGAAGGTAGAGTGGGAGACGGGCTCCTGAAGTTCAGCTACAGTAGGACTCAATTGAATCCTTTTAAAAATCATTCAAGACCTAATATATATGAATGTTCTACACAAGTAGCTCTTCATGACTTTCTTGATAGTCTTTAGTGTTATTTATCCCTGGCCATACTTTCTTTTCTTCATTACCTTCCGCTTCCCACCCATTTCACCATTCCTGATTCATTATTCCCCTATAACCTAATATTGTAGTATATGCTATATCCCATCCCTAGAACACACCTCCCTATTGTCCTTCATAATTTTCTGATCTCCAAAATATTTCAAATGCAACCCACTTATCCAAAGAGTTTTTGTGTTCACTGAGGAAGGAAATGTGTGGCTTTTGTCTGTTTCTGATGTAACTTTCTTAAAGTGATTGTTTTCTGCTATATACATTTATCTCTGAAGTTCAGATTTTCATTCTTCTCAATAGCTGAACGGTTTCCATTGTGAAAATGCACCACTTTTTCCTTATTAATTCATCATTTGATGATCATCTGAGCTTTATTCTGTGTATTAAGAAGAGAGCACAGATGAACTTAAAGAGCAGGTATCTGTACAGCAGGTTACAGAGTCCAGGTTTACATAAAAGAGAAGTATAGGCCCACCTCCATCCACCTGACAATGTAGTCTTGGGGCTATTTCTGGCCCAGCTTCCTCTACCCTGCTCAAGGACAACTGAGGCCTGGAGACTGCACACAGCATCTGAATTCAGCAGGCTCCAACAACCCTAGAGACTGCCAAGGCCCCAGTACCAGTCCTACCTCAATCTACGAGAAGAGGAGAGACATCAGAGTATTATATCTGTTTGCATCTACCAGAAGGGAACCTTGGTCCCGCACCCACCAGGAGAGGAAGAGACCCCTTCTACACCCACCGGAAGAAAGGGTGGGAAGAAGGCAATATAAAAGCACATTCAATATAGAAAAGCCAATATGACACTCCTGGAGACTAGGGACTCTACACCAGCAAGACCTGAACATCACAATGCAGATGAAGCAGAAGAGAATGACCATGAAACATCTTCATGAAAATGATAGAGGGCCTCAAAGAGGATATGAGAAAATCCCTTGAAGAAATGGAAGAAAAAACAAACCAAAAATACAAGATATCAACAAATCTTTCAAGGAAACAGTTCAAGACCTAAAAACTGAAATAGAGACAATAAAGTAAGCACAATCTGAGGGAATGCTGGAAATAGAAAAGCTGGGTAAATGATCAGGAAATACAGATGCAAGCATAACCAACAGAATACAAGAAATGAAAGAGAGAATCTTAGACATTGAAGATACACTAGGAGAAATAGACTCATCGACCAAAAAAAATCTTAAGTCAAACAAATCCCTAACACAAAGTATCCAGGAAATATGGGAATCCGTGAAAATACCAAACCCAAGAATAATAAGTATAGAAGAAGGTGAAGAAACCCAACTCAAAGGCGCAGAAAACATATTCAACAAGATGATAGAAGTAAATTTTCCCAACCTAAAGAAAGACATGCTAATGAAAATACAAGAAGCCTACAGAACACCAAATAGAATGGATCAAAAAAGGTCTCCTTGCCACATAATAATCAAAACCCCAAACATACAGAATAAAGAGAAAATATTAAGAGCAGCAAAGGAAAAAGGTCAAGTAACATGTAAAGGCAAACCTATCAGAATTACACCTGACTTTTCCATGGAAACTCTGAAAGCCAGAAGGTCCTGGATAGATATTCTACCTACACTAAGATACCATGGATGCCAGCCCAGACTATATACCCAGCAAAGCTTTCAATCAATATAGATGGAGAAAACAAGATAATCCATGACAAAACCAGATTCAAACAATACATATCCACCAATCCAGCCCTACAGAAAGTTCTGGAAGGAAAACTGCAACCCAAGGAAGTTAGCTACAACCAGAAAAATATAGGCAATAGATAAGCCCAGTTTACCAACAGCCAAAAGAAAAATGGGGTGGAAACACACACACAATTCCACCACTAGCACCAAATCCAAAACAAACAAGAATGAATAATCAATGGTTATTAACATCCCTCAATATTAATGGTCTTAATGCTACTATAAAAAAGACACAGGCTAGAAGAATGGATAAAAAGGCAGAATCCATCCTTCTGCTGCATACAAGAAACACACCTCAACTTCCAAGACAGATGGTACCTAAGAGTTAAGGGTTGGGAAAAGATTTTCCAATCAAATGGACCCAAGAAACAAGCTGGGGTAGAAATCCTAATATCCAACAAATTAGACTTTAACTAATATCAATCAAAAGAGATGAGGGAGGTCACTTCCTACTCATCACAGGAGAAATCCATCAGGATGAAGTCTCAATTCTGAACATTTATGCCCCAAATACAAAGGCATCCACATTCATAAAAGAAACATTACTAAAACTCAAATCACACATAAAACTTCACACACTTATAGTGGGAGACTTAAACACCCCACTCTCACCACTAGACAGGAATGCCAGACAGAAACTTAACAAAGAAACAAAGGAACTAATAGAAGTTATGGCCCAATTGGGCTTAACAGAAATCTATAGACCATTCCATTTAAATACACATGGTACCTTCTCTAAAATCAACCACATACTTGGCAACATAGCAAAACTCACAGGTACAAAAAATTAAAATAACCCCCTGTATCTTATCAGACTACCATGCTTTAACGTTGGAATTCAACAACAACACAATTTTAGAAAACTTACAAGCTCATGGAAATTGAATAACGCCCAATTGCACCATTCCTAGGTCAAGGAAGAAATGACAAATTCTAGAATTCAATGATAATGTGGACACAACATACCTAAACTTATGGCACACTTTGAAAGCAGTGCTAAGAGGAAAGTTCATAGCTCTAAGTGCCCACATGAAGAAACTAGAGAATAATCACACTAGAGAATTAACAGCACAACTGAAAGCCTTAGCACACAAAGAAGCCAACACACCCCAGAGGAATAGACACCAGGAAATAATCAAATTGAGGGCTGAAATCAATAAAGTGAAAAATAGGAAAACAATACAAAAAATCAATATAAGGAAGAGTTAGTTCTTCCAAAAAAGCAACAAGATAGACAAACCTTTATCCAAATTTACCAAAAGGCAGAGAGTGAACATGCAAATTAATAAAATAAAATCAGAAATGAAAAGGGGTACATAACAACAGACAGAGAGGAAATCCAGAGAATCATAAGGCCATACTTGGAAAACCGGTATTCTTCAAAATTCAAAAATCTAAAGGAAATGACAATTTTCTGGACAGATTTCACTTACCAAAATTAAATCAAGAACAGATAAGCGATCTGGACATACCTCAACCCTCTACACCCTGCCCTCTGTCCTGCGGCGGGTGCCCTAGCCTCAGGTAAGTCTGGGCATTGCTCTGCCCGCCCCCCAACCATTTTCATCAACACCTGCTCACTTCTGCCTGACCACAACCGAACAATAGTAGACCTCCCCAGTCCGAGAAGGCCCACCCTGAGTCCAGACACACCTCACCCCTCTCTACACCCTGCCCTCTGTCCTGCACGGTGCGCTAACCTCAGCGGGTGCACGAGCCTCAGGAAGGTCCACCCTGAGTCTGGACACACTCCACCCTTATCCACCCACCAACCTCTGTGATCCCACTGCCACCAGAAGCTGAGCCACCTGCACTCACTGGAAGGAGAGATGGGAAGAAGACAGAGTAAGAACATACTCAACAACAGAAAAACCAATATGACACCACCAGACTCTAGGGACTCCACACCAGCAAGATCTGAAAAGCCCAACACAGAGCATGGAGAAGAGATGGACCTCAAAAATTATCTTAGGAAGATGATAGAGTCCTTTAAAGAGGAAACAAGAAAATCCCTTAAAGAAATAGAAGAAAAAAACAAGCAAAAAAATTACATGACATGGAGGGAAAGACAAACCAAAGAATTCAAGAAGTAAACAAATCTCTCAAAGAATCTAAAGAAAGCCAAGAAAAAACAACCAAACAAGTGAAGGAAGCACTCAACACAGTTCAAGGCATGAAAACTGAAGTAGAAACAATAAAGAAAACACAGAATGAGGTGATGCTGGAAATAGAAAGGCTGGATAAACAATCAGGAACTAAAGACGTGAGTACAAAAAATAGAATACAAGAGATGGAAGAGAGAATCTCAGTTGTTGAAGACTCTCTAGAGTATATACAATCGTCGACCAAAGAAACCTCAAGTCCAACAAATCCCTAACACAAAATATCCAGGAAATATGGGACACTGTAAAAAGGCCGAACCTAAGAATAATAGGTATAGAAGAAGGTGAAGAATTACAGCTCAAAGGTACAGAAAACATATTCAACAAAATCATAGAAGAAAACTTCCCCAACCTACAGAAGGATATGCCTATGAAAGTACAAGAAGCTTACAGAACATCAAACAGACTGGACCATAAAAAGAGTCCCCCTGACACATAATAATCAAAACAACAAACCTTCAGAATAAAGAGAAAATATTAAGAGCAGCAAAGGAATAAGGCCAAGTAAGATATAAAGGTAGACCTTTCAGAATCACACCAGACTTCTCGATGGAAACTTTGAATGCCAGAAGGTCCTGAATAGATATCCTAGAAACACTAAGGGAGCATGGATGCCAACCCAGACTACTGTACCCAGCAAAACTTTCAATCACAATAGATGGAGAAAACAAGATATTCCATGACAAAACCAGACTTAAACAATACATATCCACAAATCCAGCACTACAGAAAGTTCTAGAAGGAAAAATCCAACCCAACGAAGATAACTACACTCACAAAAAATATAGGCAATAGATAATCCAATTCTACCAAATATGAAAAGAAACAGGAGGGCGAATTCCACACACAATGACACCACCACCAACAAATCCAAAACAAACAAAAACCAACAATCAATGAACATTAATATCCCTCAATCTCAATGGTCTTAACCTGCCCATAAAAAAATACAGGATAACAGAATGGATACAAAGACAGAATCCATCCTTCTGCTGTTTACAAGAAACACACCTCAACTTGAAAGACAGGCATTACCTCAGAGTAAAAGAATGAGAAAAGATTTTCCAATCAAATGGGCCCAAGAAACAAGCTGGTGTAGCAATCCTAATATCTAACAAATTAGACTTTAAACTAAAATCAATCAAAAGAGATGAAGAAGGACATTTCATACTCATCACAGGAAAAGTCCTTCAAGATGAAGTCTCAATCCTGAACATCTATGCCCCAAATACGAAGGCACCCACATTTGTAAAAGAAACATTACTAAAGCTCAAACCACACATAAAACCACACACACTTATAGTAGGAGACTTCAATATGCCTCTTTCACCACTAGACAGGCCAGCAGACAGAAACTTAACAAAGAAACAAAGGATCTGACAGAAGTTATGACCCAACTGGGTTTAACAGATATCTATAGAACATCCCATCCAAACACAAAAGAATATACCTTCTTCTCAGCACCACATGGCATCTTCTCTAAAATTGACCACATAGTTGGCAACAAAGCAAACCTCCACAGATACAAAAGAATTGAAATAACCCCCTGTATTTTATCAGACCACATAATTGGCAACAAAGCAAACCTCCACAGATACAAAAGAATTGAAATAACTCCCTGTATCTTATCAGATCACCATGCTTTAAAGCTAGAATTCAACAGCAATATGAATTGCAGAAAACCTACAAACTCATGGAAATTGAATAACACACAACTACACCATTCCTGGGTTGAGGAAGAAATAACAAAAAGAAATTAAAGACTTCCTAGAATTTAATATGAATATACACACAACATACCCAAACTTATGGGACACTTTGAAAGTAGTGCTAAGAGGAAAGTTCATAGCACTAAGTGCTTATATGAAGAAAGTGGAGAATAGTCACACTAGAGAATTAACAGAACAATTGAAAGCTTTGGAGCTAAAAGAAGCAAACTCACCAAGGAGAAGTAGACGCCAGGAAATAATCAAACTGAGGGCTGAAATCAATAAAGTAGAAACAAGGAAAACATTACAAAGTATCAATGAAACAAAGAGTTGGTTCTTTGGGAAGATCAACAAGATAGACAAATCTCTATCCAAACTAACCAAAAGACAGAGAGAGAGCACATGCTAATTAACAAAATCAGAAACGCAGAGGCGGATATAACAATTGACACTGAGGAAATCCAGAGAATCATCAGGTCATACTTTGAAAATCTGTACTCCATAAAATTCAAAAATCTAAAGGAAATGGACAGTATCCTGGGTAGATATCACTTATCAAAATTAAACCAAGAACAGATAAGCAATTTAAATCGACCTATAACCCCGAATGAAATAGAAGCAGTCATCAAAAGCCTCCCAACGAAAAAAGCCCAGGGCCAGATGGCTTCACTGCAGAATTCTACCAGAAATTCAAACAAGAGCTAATACCACTACTGCACAAATTGTTCCATACAACAGAAGCAGAAGGGATATTGGCAAATTTTTTACGAAGCTACAATCACTTTGATACCCAAGCCACACAAAGATACAACTAAAAAGGAGAACTACAGACCAATATCCCTCATTAACATTAATGCAAAAATACTCAACAAAATATTGGCAAATCTAATCCAGCACACATCAGAAAAATCATCCACCATGATCAAGTAGGCTTCATCCCAGGGATGCCAGGATGGTTCAACTTATGAAAATCCATCAATGTAATCCACCATATAAACAAACAGAAAAAGAAAAAACACATGATCATCTCACTAGATGATGAAAAAGCTTTTGACAAAATCCAACACTCTTTGATGATAAAGATCTTGAAAAGAACAGGAATAACAGGAACATATCTAAACATGATAAAAGCAATATACACCAAACCAACAGCCAACATCAAAATAAATGGAGAGAAACTCAAAGTGATTCCTCTAAAAACAGGAAAAAGACAAGGCTGTCCACTCTCTACATATCTCTTCAATATTGTACTTGAAGTTCTAGCTAGAGCAATAAGACAACAAAAGGAGATCAAAGGGATACAAATTTGAAAGGAAGAAGTCAAACTTTCACTGTTTGCAGATGATATGATAGTCTACATAAGTGACCTGAAAAACTCTACCAGGGAACTCCTACAGTTGATAAACACCTTCAGCAAGGTAGCAGGATACAAAATTAACTAAAAAAAATCAGTAGCCCTAGTTTATACAGATGATAAATGCAATGAGAAACATATCAGAGAAACATGACCCTTCACAATATCCACAAGCAACATAAAATACCTTGGGGTAACACTAACCAAAAAAAGTGAAAGACCTGTACAGTAAGAACTTTGACTCTTCAAAGAAAGAAATTAAAGAAGATACCAAAAAATGGAAAGATCTCCAATGCTCTTCGATAGGTAGAATCAACATAGTAAAAAATGGCAATCGTGCAAAAATTAATCTACAGAGTCAATTCAATCCCCATCAAAATCCCAACATAGTTCTTCACAGACCTTGAAAGAACAATACTCAACTTTATATTGAACAACAAATAACCCAGGATAGCCAAAATAACTCTTTATAATAAAGGATCTTCTAGTGGCATCACCATCCCTGATTTCAAGCTCTATTATAGAGACATTGTTCTGAAAACAGCTTGGTATTGGCACAAAAATAGACAGATAGACCAAGGGAACCGAATTGAAAACCCTGATATTACCCCACACACCTATGAACACCTGATTTTTGACAAAGAAGCTAAATCTATACAATGGAAGAAAGACATCTTCAACAAATGGTGCTGGTACAACTGGATTTGGACATGCCGAAGATTGCAGATAGAACCATATCTGTCACCATGCACAAAACTTAAGTGCAAATGGATCAAAGATCTCACCATAAATCCAGCCACACTGAATCTTCTAGAAGACAAAGTGGTAGATACCCTTGAAGAAATAGGCACAGGAGACTGCTTCCAGAACATTACACCAGTAGCACAGACATTGAGAACTTCAAATAATAAATGGGACCCTCTGAAACTGAGAAGCTTCTGTAAGGCAAAGGACACAGTCTCTAAGACAAAACAACAGCCCAAAGAATGGGAAAAGATCTTCACCAACCCCACATCTGACAGAGGGCTGATTTCCAAAATATACAGTGAACTCAAGAAGCTAGCCACCAAAACACCAAACGATGAAATTAAAAAGTGGGGTGCAGAACTTAATAGAGAATTCTCAACAGAGGAAACTGACAAGACTGAAAGACACGTAAGTGCTCAAAATCCTTGTCCATCAGAGAAATGCAACTCAAAACAACTCTGAGATACCACCTCACACCTGTCAGAATGGCTAAAATCAAAAATACCAATGACAATCTATGCTGGAGAGGATGTGGAGAAAAAGGAACACTTCTCCATTGCTGGTGGGAGTGTGAACTTGTAAGACCACTCTGGAAATCAGTATGGCAGTTGCTCAGAAAATTGGGAATCAGTCTACCTCAAGATCCAGCCATTCCTCTCTTGGGTATATTCCCAAATAATTCATGTTCATACAACAAGGACATATGTTCAACCATGTTCATAGCAGCATTGTTTGTAATAGCCAGAACCTGGAAGCAACCTAGATGCCCCTCAACTGAAGAATTGATAGAGAAAATTCGGTACATTCATACAATGGAGTACTCAGCAGAAAAAAAAGCAATGGAATCTTGAAATTCCAGGCAAATGGATGAACTAGAAGAAACCATCCTATGTGAGGTAACCCAATCACAAAAAGACAAACATTGTATGTATTCACTCATATATGAATTTTAGACATAGAGCAAAGGATTACCAGCCTATAATGCTCTTCACCAAAGAAACTAGGAAACATGAAGGACTCTAAGGGATAAATGGACCCCAGGAATCGGAAGTGGCATGAACTCCTGATTGGGAGCATGAGGGTAGGGGAGAGGGAGCTGCCACAATAAGAGCATGAGAAGAGGAGTAGAAGAGAGGAAATGGAGGAGCAGAAATATTGAGTCAGGGGAAGAATAGAGGAGAGAGAGCAGGATGAGAGATACCATATTAGAGGGAGCCCTTATAGGTCTGAGGAGAGATCTGGCACTAGGGAGACTTCCAGAGATCTACAAGGGTGACACAAACTGACAATCCAGGAAATGGTGGAGAGGATAACCTAAACACCCTTCCTCTAAAATGAGATTGATGACTACTTTTCATGCCATCCTAGAGCCCTCATCCAGTGGCTGATGGAAGCAGAGGCAGACATCCACAGATATACCCTGAACTGAACTCTGGAACTTAGTTGCAGAGAGGGAGGAATGAAGATCGAAGGGGTCGGTACCAGGTTGGAGAAACCCACAGAAACAGCTGGCCTGAACATGTTGCCTGAACAAGGGGGAACACATCAACCCCAGATGCTGTCTGGAAGTCCAGTACAGGACTGATCCAGACCCCTGAATATGGATGTCAATGAGGAGGCCTCTGCACTCTAGGAGGCCCCTGGTAGTAGATTAGTATTTTCCCCTGTTGTAAGAAGGGACTTTGAGAGCCCATCCCACGTGAAGGAATGCATTCTTGACCTGGACACATGGGGAAGGGCCTAGGCCCAGGCCAGGATGTTGTGGTAGACTTTGAGGAGCCCCCATTGAGGGCCCTACCCTGCCTGGGGAGTGGAGGGTAGATGGGGTGGGGGGTAGGTCAGGGTGGGGTAGGAGGGATGAGGGTAAGGGGAGAGGGAGAAGGGATTTACATGTGAAACAAGCTTGTTCCAAATTTGAACTAATAAAAAAAACACAGACAAGCAACTTAAATAGACCTATAATCCCTAATAAAATAGAAGCAGTCATCAAAAGTCTCCCAACCAAAAATATCCCAGGGCCAGATGGCCTCACTGAAGAATTCTACCAGAAATTAAAGGAACAGCTAATACCAATTCTCCTCAAAGTATTCCACAAAATAAAAGCAGAAGGGTCATTGGCAAACTCTTTTTACTAGACTTCAATAACCTTGATACCTAAGCCAGACAAAGACACAACTAGGAAAGAGGACTGCAGACCAATATCCCTAATGAATATTAATGCAAAAATTCTCAATAAAATATTGGCAAATCGAATCCAAGAACACATCCGAGAAATCATCCAGCATGATCAAGCTGGCTTCATCCCAGGGATTCAAAGATGGTTTAACATAAGAAAATCCATCACTGCAATTCACCACATAAACAGACTGAGAAAGTAAAACCACATGATTATAACACTAGATGCTGAAAAAGCCTTTGACAAAATCCAACACCCCTTCATGATAAAGGTCTTGGAGAGATCAGAGATAACAGGAACATACCTAAACATAATAAAAACAATATACAGCAAGCCAAAAGCCAACATCAAACTAAATGGAGAGAAACTCAACATGATTCCCCTAAAATTGGGAACATGACAAGGCTGTCCACTCTTTATATACCTCTTCAATATTGTCCTTGAAGCTCTAGCTACAGCAATAAGACAACAAAAGGAGTTCAAGGGGATACAAATTGGAAAGGAAGAAGTCAAAATTTCTCTATTTGCAGATGATATGACAGTGTAGATAAGTGATCCGAAAAACTCTACCAGGTAACTCCGACAGCTGATAAACACCTTCAGCAAAGTGGCAGGATACAAGATTAACTAAAAGAAATGAGTAGCCCTACTATATATAGATGATAAATTCACGGAGAAAGAAATCAAAGAAACATCACACTTTTGAATTGCCACAAACAACATAAAATACCTTGGGGTAACGCTAACCAAATAATTGAAAGGCCTATGCCATAAGAATTTTGAGTCTTTAAAAAAAGAAATTAAAGAAGATAACAGAAAATGGAAGGATCTCCCATGTTCTTGGATAGGTAGGCTCAACATAGTAAAAATGGCAATCTTGCCAAAAGCAATCTACAGATTCAATGCAATCCCTATCAAAATCCCAGCACAATTCTTCACAGAACTTCACAATACTCAACTTTATTTGGAAAAACAAAAGACCCAGGATAACCAAAACAACCCTGGACAATAAAGGAACTTCCAGAGGCATCACCACCCCTGACTTAAAGCTCTATTACAGAGCTATAGTCCTGAAAACAGCTTAGTATCGGTACAAAAAATAGACAGGTAGACCAATGGAATTGAGTTGAAAACCCTGATATTAACCCACACACCTATGAACACCTGATTTTTGACAAACAATCTAAATTTATATGATGGAATAAAGAAAGCATCTTCAACAAATGGTGCTGGCATACTGGATGATGGCGTGTAGATGATTGGAGATAGATCCATGTCTATCGTCATGCACAAAACTTATGTCCAAATGGTTCAAAGACCTCAACATAAATCCAGCCACACTGAACCTATAAGAAGACAAAGTGGGAAATACCCTTGAATTAATTGGTACAGGAGACTGCTTCTTGAACATTACCCCAGTAACACAGACATTGAGATCGACAATCGATAAATGGGACCTCCTGAAACTGAGAAGTTTCTGTAAGGCAAAGGACACAGTCAACAAGACAAAACAACAGGCCATGGATTGGGAAAAGATATTCACCAACCCAACATCCAACAGAGAGCTGATTTCCAAAAGATACAAAGAACTCAAGAAGCTAGTCTCCAAAACACCAAATAATCCAATTAAACAGTGGGGTACAGAACCAAATAGACAATTCTCAATAGAGGAATCTAAAATGGCTGAAAGACACATAAGAATGTGTTCAACATCCTTAGCCATCAGGGAAATGCAAATCAAAACAACTCTGAGATACCATCTTTCTCCTGTCAGAATAGCCAAATCAAAAACACCAATGACAGTTTATGCTGGAGAGGATGTGGAGAAAGGGGATCATTCCTCCACTGCTGGTGGGAGTGCCAACTCATGCAGGCACTTTGGAAATCAGCATGGCGATTCCTCAGGAAAATGGGAATCAGTCTACCACAAGATCCAGCAATTCCACTCTTAGGCATTTACGCAAAAGAAGCATATTCATACAACAAGGACATCTGTTCAACGATGTTCATAACAGCATTATTTGTAATAGCCAGAACCTGGCAGTAATCTAGATACCCCTCAGCTGAAGATTGTATAGAGAAAATGTGGTACATTTACACAATGGAGTACTACTCAGCAGGAAAAAGCAATGGAATCTTGAAATTAGCAAACAAATGGATGGAACTAGAAGAAACCATTCTGAGTGAGGTAACACAGTCACAAAAAGACAAACATGGTATGTACTCACTCATAAATGAATTTCAGACATAGAGCAAATGATTACCAGCATAAAATCAACACTGCCAGAGAATCTGGGAAACAAGGAGGACTCTAAGAGAGACAGACATGGTCCCTCCAAGAGGGAGAAAAGAGACAAGATCTCCTGAGAAAATTAGGATCATGGGGGAGGGGAGAGAGAGATAGGAGAATGAGAAGGGTAGATGAAGAGGGGTGAGGAGGACATGAGGGAGCAGGAAAGTTGAATTCACGGGAAGAATAGAGGAGAGCAAAACAAGAGATGCTATAATAGAGGGAGGCATTATAGGTTTAAAGAGAAATCAGGCACTAGGGAAAGGTCTGGAGAGCTACAAAGATGATACCAACTAACAATCTAAGCAACAGAGTAGAGGTTACCTTAAATGCCCTCCCCTGATAATGAGATTGATGACTGACTTATATACCCCAATTTTTATTTGGTCATTTCCTTTCTTGACATTTATTTTATCTTATATTTTCGTTCTTTATATTCTTGATGCTGGCCCAGTGACAAATGATGAGACATTTCCCACTCTGTAGGCTGCCTCTTTGCCCAAATGATCCTGACTTTTACTGTGCAGAACCCTCTCAGTTTCATGAGTCCCAATTATGAGTCACTGATTTTTCTGTCTGCACTATTGGCAGTCTGTTCAGAAAGTATTTTCCTGTGTCAATGAGTTGGCATATATTACTAATTTTCTCACATATAACATCCAGGGTATTGGTGAGTTTTGTGTAGGGCAAAATTTCATTTGTCTACATGCAGCAGCTCAGTTCAACTGCAGTCTTTATTGAAGACAGTGTATCTCTCCAATGTGGATGTATGGCTGGCTTCTTTGTGAAAATTCATCTCACTATGGGACTGTGGGAACATACGGAGACATAAGTTCCATTCATTTGATAAATGACTTTTTTAGGACATTACAATATTGTATGTATAATTGCACTCAGCATAACTTGAGATATGTTATGATGATACCATCTGCACGTTTGTTGTTGGTTTTGTTCTGGAAATCCTCAGTGATTTGTATTCCATATGAAATTCAAGAATGATGTTTAATTTCTGTGAAAGCTTTTCTTGGAATTTTGAAGGCAAATGCATTGCAAACACGATGCATAGCCATTTTCACAATGTTAATCCTGCCAATCCATTATGGCAGGTTGTTCCATGTGTATTGTCATTTACTTTTTTCAGTGTTTTTAAGTTTTCATTCACAAATGTACCTTTTGATCAGATCTATTTGATCTTTTGGTCAGATCTATTTAAAGTTTAGTTTGCTTTTATGTGATTATTGAGAATGCAATTGTGTTCTTCATTTCTTTTCTTGTATTTGTCATTTGTATATAAGAAGGTTATTGGCTGTTGTGTTTTGATCCTGTTGCTTTTTTGAATATTTATCAGCTTTAGGAATTTTGTGTACTCTAGTTTTTTTCTACATAGAATAGTATATCTGGAAATAAACATATCGTAGAGTATTCCTTTCTCATTTGTATTTCCTTCATCTCCTTCACTGGCTTTTATTGTCCTAGCTAATATTGTAAGAACTATATTGAGGAGAAGCAAAAAGACTGAACTTGTCTTGATCCTGATTTTAGCACAAAAGTGGAGAGTTTCTTCTCTTTTTAGCATGACTTTGATTGTGGATTCCATGTATATTGCCTTTATTATGTTGAAATATATCCCTTCTATCCCTGTTCACTCTAAGACATTTATCATGAATAGATTTTGTATTTTATCAAAGGTGTTTTATGAAACAAATTGGGTGATCATCTTTCTGTCCTTTAGTCCATGTAGGAATTGGATTATGTTTTTTTAATCTACATATGTGACCTTTCTTGCATCTCTGGGATGAACAGTCTTGAACATAATGCAAAATCTGTTTGTGTTATTGAATTTGGTTTGCAAGCATTTAATTAATTTTAGCAAGTATGTTCATCTGAGATGTTGGTCTTTAATTTTTCTTTTGGTTGCTAGTTGTTTCATTTTTGCTTCAGGATTAGACCATCTCTAAATATCTTCTTGCTAATGTTTCCTAGATGTATTTGGAGTTTCTCACTTTTCCAACTTGGAGGAAGTGCTGGTTGAAATTTTCATACTTTCATTCTCCAACTTTTATGTAGGATCTAACCGTATTCTGGAACAAGCGTAATATTCATTCATTATCAATAGAAGTTACTTTACTATGCACACTCAAAGGAAATACTGCTTCTTCGTTTTGAACCTTGTATGATCATGATCCCTCTAATGGTGGGACTTAGGTTTTCAGAACAAAATCTGATTCCAAATGGTCACAGTTTAGAGCAACCTGCTATCTCCTAGAACATGCCATGTTTTGCAAAAATTCTTACTAATTCTAACTCTAAAATTAAATTTTTAATACCATATCCTTTATTATCATGAAAACAAGCAACTAGACAATTTCACTTTTTGCGTGTTTTTTATTGAATTTAACTAGATCCATTGATGAGCATAAGCAGAAAGACAGTGGAAAGAGTATCACACTTGAGATAATCACGGAGGACATCCCAAGCTGGAATACTGTATGTTCACAAAAGACCAATATTTCATTGCATGAAACTGACCAAGGGAATGAAAGGGCAAGGGGGGAAACAGGAGGAAATTTAAAGATAAGGTTGATAACTGAGATCAGCATGGCATCAAAGAGGGAGATTGATATTTATGAAGTACTGCCTGAAAGGAGTATTTTCATCCACACAAATATGTCTTTGCCTATATAAAAGATTACTAGTTACTATCAGGAAGGATTGATCCACATTAGCTACAGCACACTATGCTTAACAAATAATTTTGTGCCTGGTCGCTTAAATTGATTTAAGTGTAGTTATAATATAGGTTTGTAAATATTTCTCATTGTAATTTCGCTTTTATCACAAATGCCATCACTTCTAAAGATACCAATTATTTGTTTCTTCCATTTTTAAATGATAATTACTTTAAAACTCATGTCAGCATAATCATAAACATATATAGAAGTTTAAAGAACTACAATGAATGACATGTACTCTACCTTACTCACCTGTTTGCTAATACTTGTGTGTGTGTGTGTGTGTGTGAGTGTGTGTGTGTGTGTGCACGCGCGCACGTGCGTGTGAGCACATCTTTGCATGTGTGTGATCTGTCAAGTGCACAGTGGCTCTCTTATCTTACATGCTGATGTATCTCTCAAGCATAAGAAAATTATTTTTATAAATATAGTTCATCTGTAACTGAAAAATAACATTTGATTGTGTGTTGTGGATTTTTGTGTGTGCCTGTATGTTTGTATGTGTAGTGTGTGAGCAGTGTTTAAATAAACACAGGCTTTCACTTATGCTAGACAGTGGCCCATCTACTGAGGTACACCACTATTATGAAATTCGATTTCCCACGAAAATTCCTTTGCCATATGTTACTCCAGTACTATTCTATTTACAGAGAAAAGTCCACTGGTGGGTCAGGCATTGCACTTATCTGTTATGTAAGAGTCAGTAATCTGGAGGTCTTCGTTTTTTTACGAGACCATCAGGAGTTATTGAGTTGAGAAGGATGGTACTACAAAGGGACTGGTCTGTTCTTGACTTTCGAATATAATACATAGAAATGAGGTTGTAAATTTTAACAGTGTAATGTGGTAACTAATATATTCATGGTGAGCAAAATATGGTAAAAAACTCTATGACTTAGTTCTGTACAAACTTTCTAAACTAGACAACATAGCAATGAAGGAGGCAAATTGAAGAATTAAAATGTAAAATGAGAGGAGAACAGTCTCAACTGAGTTTGTACCAGAAAGCTGGGGAGGCAGGGGGTGAGCAGACCTTCCTGAAGGAAAACCCTTTCCTTTCTGTTTGAATTCAATTGTGAAAAATTCTTTTAGGCTTAGCATGTGTGTGTGTGTGTGTGTGTGTGTGTGTGTGTGTGTGTGTGTGTGTGTGTGTGTGTGTAGAAAATTACCTTGTTATCTTATGAAGTCAGTTTTATTTAGATATGTTTGCACCAGAGGCCTATCTTGCCAGGCTAGTCATTCTTGGGGATTGCAGGTCCACAGCTTAATTAGACTGAAGATTGCTATTGTCTTCCAGTATCAGGTATCCCAAACTCAAGTATTATTAGATTTAGACAATAAACAAGAATTTCCAAGTCAATGCCAGCGTCATTTTCATTTGTTGTATCACTGAAGAATGTAATATCTTAATCAATAGGGATTTGCCATTTATTTCTGAATAATAACAAAAAACAATGGCAATGGGTCTGGGTCCTCCCTGTTCAACGATGTTGATTCTTTGGCATAGGAGTTTTATTTTTAGCCTGTGGTGTGCAGCATGTTCCCTGTAGCAAAATTAATGTCAGACAACTACATTCTGAAAGCATTTCCCTTCAGCACTGTTCACTGTTTATGGAGAGGGTCATTTCTGCTGGTTTTCTTCTCTAAGTGCTGTTTTCCAGAGGCTACTTCTGCAAGTGCAGATGAACCTGATTTCAAAAATCTTTAGCATAGTTAGCCTTCTTGTCCACTGAGTGTCATGTGTAATAGCAATGTTCTGCACATATCTCTCTCTTTCTGTGGACAGTTTCTAATTATGAAGTGTAGTAGATATCTCCTACCATAGAACTTTAATGACTAAAATTTTCGTTCTGGATTCATACATTCATCATCTCAATAGTTTCCAGGGCCAACCAAACTAACTATGAAGCCAGGTACAGAGAATGTGTTATTGTTTTAAATTCTGTGGAAGTTCACATGAGTTTATGAGAACTGAATACATGATATGTTATGAAATAAATCAGTTTTATAAACACAGTGTGTGAAAACAAGGAAGTGTTTCCCCATCTCTTCAAATGACCACCCTCCCCCTGTGAAAGCTGATTCAGATGACAATCAGAGGCTGCGTCTCTTCTGAAAATATAATCCCCTTGTTTAACCTTTATATCTATGCATGCATACGTGTATGCATTCATGCTTGTGTATGTGTGTGTGGTGTATAATTCAGAAGATAACCACAATTGTTTCTCTCTTTCTACCATGTATATTTTGGGATTCTATTTTGTGTTATGGGACTTGAGGGAAAGCACTTTTGTTTTACCATCCCATATAATCCAGTTCACCAGAGCACATCTTATTATTTTGACTCCTTAAAGAGGTACATATTAGACTAAAATCCCTATTATTGACCTCAAGTTATATAAAGGAAAGGAAAATCATACTCATGTTTCTATTTTTATGTGTGTTTTACTTTGCCAGTAACTGAACTAAAGGTTGGTTGCATGATGGATGTAGAAAATGTTTGGATTAATTGCTATCAAATAGATGTTTCATGAACATTATTAATTAATAACATTTTTCTCTGTGTTTTCTATAGTCATTCGCTGTAACGACATCACGACTGGACACAGTTAATGATGTCATCAAAAAAATACGACCATTGCTGGGAATACCTGTAAGAGACTTGAAAACTCTATTTATTCAAGGTCTTTTTGTGATCCATTAATATTCAAATAAGTGTAAAAGCATTGCTTCCAGAAACATGCTAACTCTATGCATGAAAAAATTTTAACTTTCTCCAACTTTCAGAAGTCATTTGACATGTTACAGTAGTCTATATGTGGCCATTGCTCTTGTATTCTCCTGTGAAATTTGATATCAGTGATCAGCATGTGAAGCGCATTTGTACCACTGCACCACAATAAACAGTGTGTGTATTCACATGACAATGCATATATGTGTGTTTAAATATATGCATGCACATGTTGCACATGAAAATGCATATGTAATGAATTATTTATAAATGAACGTGATATAAAGTAGCCAATGAAAATCACTAGATATCTTTTGGTGCCATTTTCCTATATTTTCTTTGTCATGTAGACATTTTTGATACTGATTTATTCCTTTTGGACAATGTCTCGAATTAATAATAACAGAATGACAGGTTTTACATACAATTTCAACCAATCTCTAGAACTATATTTTCTGAATTCTTGTACCAAGAATCTAATAGATGAACCCTGAAATAACTTGTAAAGAGGGAACCATACTTGGAAAATAACTCTGAATATAGGTCATTCATTCAATTTTAGTGTGTGTGTTTGTATATGAGCACACATATATGTGTAAGACTGCACTTATTAATTATCATATCATGAATAAGATCTCACTCAAAAGTAAGACAAATACATTAAGTAGAGTTACGACGTACTAGTAAGTCATAACTCTACTTAATGTATTTGTCTTTGGTATTTCATATGAACTCTAACATAATTCAATAGATGCTACATAATTTACATTTGCTTGTTTCAAATGGATTTCAGCACTGTGGGCTGTAACCCATTGTGGATCTTGTTTCCTATTTCTGGGTATTTATCAAGATTAGACACTTGTCCTTCCTGTCTGTAGGGTGGGAATTCTCTGAATGAAGGGCAAATGCTGACTTATTGTCCTAGTCTCCTCCAGGCCTCTCTAGACTTTGACTCCTGTACCTTGTCTGTTGAGGTTCCAAGGCTTCTGTTTAGCTTTGCTCATCATAGACAGGGTGGGCATGTGGCACTGGGGTAGTAAGGTGTCTGGACAGGAACATGTTATGGCTCCACTCAGCATTCTCTAAATCCTATAGGGATGCAGATGACATATATTTTTTCTTGGAGACAGGGCATGGAGTGATTTCTTATTCCCAGTGTCACAAAAATGTGGCAGAAAGAATACAAGTTGCATCGACAATTCTGTTCTACGAGAAATGAGAAGGCAGGAACTTGGTGTCTTTGCAGATTCTCAGAGGGAGCAGGGACCATGGAGCTCACCACTGTTAATTTCCACTGGAAGCTCCAGGATTCTTGCCTTCCTCATTATATTTCAGCTTTAGAGATGAAGAAGAGAAAAGGAAACATGCACTCCCACTGTGTACTGGGAAAAGCACGGTATGACTTTTGGTTCTTGTGCTTTCCAGAATGCTGAGGAAGATTATCAACTGTGGTTCTCTTCTAGCCAGGAAGAAGCACCAAGTCTACTCCAGGGTAAGCATCTGAGAAACCTAAGGAGACATTGATTGAGTTAAAACTTTGTAACCCTAAATTGTTAAAGTTTTCATTGATTTTCTTACTCTTAAATATTCATAAAAGTAAACATCACATGAAATGCTCTTTCATACATCTAAACAATATTTACAATTCTTGGTGAGTCTTGACCTCATCGAAGCATATGGTGAAATGTTTAAATTTGCATCCATTTGAGAACTTCATACATGAATAATGTATTTACATCATTTCTATCCCTTCTTCTGGTCCTTCATCTCTTCCTGCATCCTCCTCACTCCCCTTAATTTCCATGACCTTTTATAAGTGACCTTGGGTTTTTTTTTTGTGTGTGTGTGTGTAGGACTTGGAGAAAGGATACATTTAGTGTTGCTCATATGGCGGTGTGTTTCAACATGAGCAATTAGGACAGGAATCAACCTATTGGTTGGTTCATCCCTGGGGAAGTCTGATTCTCCCTCTGAGCAGTCATTGACTATCTTTAGCTCTCCATCTAAGGGTGGGTGCTTGTGAGATTTACCCCATCCACAGTGGCAGTTCAATTGGTCTGCCACTCTTTAAGACTCATTTAAGCAATTATATTGTTGAGATTTATGTGTGCATCTTTCCTCTCATACACTGATCACCGGATCTCCTAGAACAGATCCTGGTTCTCTGGCTCTCACAAGCTTTCTTCCTACTCTCCCAGGAAGATGCCTAACCTTAGGTATAGAAATTGCATTGCAGATGTACCAATTGGAGGTGTGGACCCTACAAACACTTAGTCTCTGACTGACAGTGGATTGATGCATACTGTAAGATTTCTGTACTCAACATTATCTGGTCAATCTAAAAGTACAAGTTGTATCCAAGACATACACAGGGAGAGAGAAGACAGAAACTGGAACTATATTTACTTTAATACATTTATTAACTTTATAAAATATCATCTTGAAACTGAAATATAGAATCTAAGACTTGGCGATGAAAGGACCTAAAAGTTATCTTAGCAGATAAAGACATTCAAAATTGGAATCAAGGAAATTAGAGTTGGGGGCAACTTCAAACCCAGTTTGCTTTAACAAGAACATTTAAGAACATTTCTTCCTCCTCCTCCTCCTTCTTCATTGTCATCTTCTTTCCTTTCTTCTCCTTGCAATGTGTGTGTGTGTGTGTGTGTGTGTGTGTGTGTGTGTGTGTTCCAACCCTCAAACTCAAGTCATTGAGTTACTCACTGAGCCATTTCACAGGTCCCACAACTTTATCATAGTTGCTTATAATAAATTTATTTGGAATACAGATAACAGTGTAAAATAAAAATTTCTTAGATGCAGAAAAAATGTAATCTTGACATCAAGACACAGAAATTCATTGTCACCATATCTGGCCTGAGGTTTCCTCATAACGTGTCAATCATGGTGGCTCTGTTTTAGTTAGGATATACATTGCTGTGATAAAACACCTTGACCAAATTCAACTTGGAGAAGAAAGGGTCTTTCATTTTGCTCTTAACAGTCCACTGCTGAGAAAGTCAGTGCAAGAACTACAACTAACTGGGGACCTGGGGGCAGGAGCTGAGGCAGAGGCCATGGAGGATTATTGTTCACTTGGTTTGGTCTACTTTGCTTTTCTCAGTCTTCTTTCTTATAGCTTCACAGCATCAAGGACTATCAGCCCACGGGAGGCAGCACCCACATCAGTCTTGTAGGGAGCAGAGGGACCCATGAATGAGGGAAGTCCTGAGTGTGTATCTTGACAAGGCCAGGACCATGTTGGGGATTCCAAAGACTTGGACACAGGGGATATTTAGCAAAACTGTCTCCTTCTATGGACAGTACTAAGAGTAATGGCACAGCTTTCCTTGGGTGTCTGACATGAGTGTTTATGAAATATTGACCAGGGTGTGCAGCTCTAGCAACTGCAGCTCCCTCCTGTGATGTTTTTACAGATTGGAAGTGGTCACCTGCAGAGGCCTCCTGGGAGAATAGCTAACCCCACCCCTGTGCTGTACCTCATAAACATCCAGAGGGTCTGAATCATGAGGGTTTGAGAATTTCCTAACTTTACTGTATGTGTTTCTGGGTCAGGCTTTCCTTCATTCCCTCACAGCCCCTACTGAGTGTCCCAGGACCCAAACCATGCAGATCACAGATAATCACTATTTGGAAATTGAACCACAGATTTACCTTTGGGTCAGATGTATTAAGACTATTTGTCTATTAAGAATCCTTTTCCCAAATAACTCTACCTTGTGTGAAATAGATATAGCACCAACCAGCACAGGCTTCTTCTGAAGGGACCACACTCAGTTCCCATGTTTTCATTAACTTTTATCCTGCCATACTTGTACATGTTACTGCATCTGTCTTATAGATGCTTCCTGAACTCTGATCATTGCTGCTGAAAAACATAGTTGGTGTGGTTTTTGTCCCAAATGATTGAATCTGTGTTACCAGAAAAAGAAAAGCAAGAGTTCTAAGTTTCATCAGTGAGTAATAAGAAAAGAAGAAAGGGAAAGCCATTGGTCATACAGGACATTTGAGAATTCCTTGTAGAGCAAGTAATTAAAAGCATGAAACAACAAAGCAAGGATTATACATGGAAATGGTGACAAGAGAGTGCATGGTCCTCTGTCTTGTAAATGTGGCCTTGCAGGGGCTTCTGTGTTTCTTGATTCCTGTTATTTTCCCTGATTGTTTTCTGGTGGAGACAGTGGAAGGAAAGCATAAGGAAACCACTCCACTACACTGGAGAAGGCCAGCTTCAGAACTTACAAGGGGAACTGAGCTGTCTCTATAAATCTGTCAGGAATCATGGTGGAGAAAATACTGATCAGAGCTATGTTAATATGTTATGTAATTATTGAAGAGATAGGAACCAACAAGAAATTCATATTCTCTTCTTTCATGACAACTCTGGAGACATGGAGGGCACATGACTAAATGGTTAATCTAGAGCTGGAAGGCTCTAACAGATCCCCAGTGTTCATGTGTAGCAAGGCAACATGTTGGAATTTTATCCGCTAAACCTTCAAAGTCCATTTCTGGACACCTGCTTCACTAGAGTTCCTTCCCTGAGGACTCCAGGAGCCAGAGGAGAGCTGCAGCTCATTTCACTGTGTGCCCATGCCCTCCAAAAGGTCTGTTGATCACTCACCACTGTTAGCATTAATCTATATTTAGTATTTTCTCTACATAGGACATGAGAACCCATATGCCATCAGAATGAGTGACCTTCGAAATTCTACCTATGTGCCAGTGGGGCCAAGGGATTACACTGATTATCTTGATATCAACAAGGCAATCCAGGAGCTGCAGGCCCCACATATGCCAGGACTATTCATCCTGAAGCCCAAGGATCCAGCCAAAGACCAGAGCAGTGAGTCTCTTACCTTCTGTCAAGGTTTTATGTTTACAGTTTCTTAAACTCTTCTGTTCCCATTTCTCACCAATGTGAATGGCAAAGGAAACCAAAGACCCCAATAGGAGAAGTCTCTTTCCCCAACAAATGTAAAGCCGGCTGATCACATTTTAAATAAGAAAGACTCTAAGGGAATAAGAACAGCCAGCTTCCTAAATGATATGAAGTTACATTTCTTCAGATACATTTGGAAAGTGAAACTGGATTCCTACAAATGTTCCTTTTGATATCAGTATCTCTGGGTTTCTTTATTTCTTTTGTTTTGTTTGTTTGGTTGGTTTGGTTTTTCATGAACAGCTTTTTTCTTTGTAAAGAAGATCCACCTACCTCTGTCTCCTGAGCACTGGGGTTAAAAATGTGTCATCACTGTCCCACTACCTCCTGAATTGGCGTTTGGGGACCACCTTCAGTCTTTCTAAGGTCTCCATCCCCTGTCTGCCCCGATGTCTAAAATTGATTGGGAAGTAACTGAGAAGCCAGTACCTCGGCCCCTGCTGGAGAGGTCAAGTCAGGCAGATGTACTGAGTCATGACCTCATGAAATGTTAAGAAAAAAGTTCTGAGTTCTCATCCATTTGCTGAGAAATCGCATGGAGTCTGTCAAAATTAACTACCTTGTTAGAAATTGTCACTATGCCTTCCAGGTGGCAGCGAATCATAATGTCACTCTTCTGGTGGTCTTCTTGTCCCTGCTTGGTAGTCCCAGCCAGGGTTCTGGAAAGGGTCTGCATCTAATCATCAAAGTCCTAGGATCTGCCAATTGGGTCCAGTCTGCATATAGTGTGGCCACTGCCTGGCTTTCTCAAGCTCTCAAGTTTAAGAGTGGAAGACACGATGAGGCAGAGATCGTGCCAGGATAATTCACTGATTTGAGTAAATTGACAGAACTCTCTTATGTAGGCAAAAGAGATTAGTGGAGAAATAGCCCAACCATTGTTTCATGTTAACAAGATCCTGGAGGGAGTAGGGAACTCGAACCTGGAAGCCACGTTCCAACCTCCTGGAGGGAGCAAGGGGAGCAGGGGTCTTTTCGGGACCTTATGTGGGCGGTCCCTGGAGGGGCAAACCACTGTGTCACCTACAACTAGGGAGAGGAAGTCCAGAGGGAACAGCCTGAGTGCAGGTGGGGAAGGAGAGCGGTCACATAGGGAGGCATCAGTCAGAGGGTGACGCCCTTGGTGGTGGAAGAGGAGTCAGAGTAGAAAGGGGGCAGGAGGAGGCAGGGTGAGCATTTGGGTTCCAGTGTAGAAGTGGTGGATAAAGGGATTGGGGGCTGCAGGTGTAGGTGGAGAGGACAAAGTAGGAGAAAGTTGGAGGAGTAGAGGACAGGGCTGGCAGGGGTCCCTGAAGAGAAGTAGGAACTTCAGCGGACTCGGGGCTGAAGGCTCAGGGTCAGACCCTCCGTGTGGAAGCACACCCGAGGGCCCTTTGAATCTGACCAGCAGAATCTGAGCCATGGAGCGTGGACCACAGAGGAAGGGGCAGGCGCATAATTCCTGTATGTAAGGGAGTTCAGCCTGAAATGTGCCTCGGGTACATTTGCAAAAATTTTCTAAATCACCAGAGATGTTGAAGTCAAGGTGCCCTCTGTTGGCCACTTCGGATTTATGGAGCATAGTGTAATGTTGCACAATCAAAAACAGAAAGGAAACATTATCTTTGTACTTAAGGACCAGGAAAGCCCCAATCTAGACAAATTCCACAGTCGACACCCCAGGGTGACTGAGGATGGGGTTGTGAATCTGACTTGCCCATCCCCCGCAAGCTGCAGCTTAAACCGGGTTTAATGCAGAGCATCCTCTGCAGTAGCTGAGGTCAGATTGCTGGGGTGAGGATGATAAATGTAAAAATCCCAGTTCCTTGCCTGGGGAGCAGAGGGGGGATGGCTAGGGGCATGTGGGGTGTTGGGGGGGAGGGAAGAGAGAGGGAGAAGGGATTAACATCTGAAGCAAGCTTGTTCCTAATTTGAACTAATAAAATAAAATTAAAATTAAAAAAAAAAATCCCAGTTCCTGGGAACCTGCCAAGGTGATGCAATAAGGCAATCAGATGGAATTAATAAACCCAGGTTTAATGTGAGTAAAGCATTCCTGGGTGGCCCCATGGGAGCAGAAAACCAGGAACCAAGAGGTAAATCCAGAGGTGGGGGCTTTTAGTGTCCTCTGGGAGCAGAACCGCCAATGACAGGCTTTTTAGGGGCGGAGTCTGGACAAAAGAGACTCCAGGGGAGGGGCTCCCTGCTTGGCATCCTGAGGGCAGACTTTGGGACTGGGCTTCCAAACACTACTGTGGGCTTTTTCCTGGCAGGAATGTGACTCTTGTCAGAAAGAAAACCAAATAGGCACCGGTGTCTGTGTAGCCACATCTAGACAGAAAGGAAGACTTACAGGTCCATCAGATCAGCTGAAAGACAGGGTAGAACAAAGGACAGGAGGGTCTACCAGCTCCGAGTCTAGCTCGCCAAGCAGGAGGGCATCTCCCTGGTCTTTGGCACCAAATGAAGGGCTTCTCTGCCCAGCCACTGCAGAATCCAGTTGAACCGAATTGAAAAGTAAAAGACAGGTTTATTTTACGGATTTGTCCCTCCTGGGGAGTTCATGGCCTCCTGGCAGGAGGTCCATGAAGTCCTGGGCTTTTGTAGGAGTGGTGGGAGGCAGGGACATTGTTGTTACGTTATCGAGTATTGGCTGGATCTGGGGTCCGATACGTGTGTCCTGGGTCCACTGGTCACTTTGGAATCTGGAACTAAGTGTCCCCTTTTGTCCTTTGTTTTGTACTGGCTTTTGTGAGTGCTCTGGCTTTTGTGAGCACAACCTCCTGGCTGGCGAGAATTTCCTTTTCCTTTTGCAGACTGCAAGCTCCAGCCAGCTTCTGGCTGGAAGGGAGAGGAAGGAGGATCTTCTTGTCCCTAGACCTCCAGCCCAACACAGGGCAGCACTCAAACAGGTAAAGAAGCTGGCACCAGTAACCGTGGCAGATTGCTGCTTATGGCTTAGTCTTTATGACTTGTTCAGGCTACCTACTCATAACCCCTAGGATCACCATTCCAGGGGTGCCACCACCCACAGTGAGCTGAGATGCTAGACATCAATATTAAGAATATCACAAGAAAAGAGACACAATCTTTCCTACAGGCCAATCCGGTGGTGTCATTTTCTCAATAAGGTCCCTCTTCCCACATGACCCTGGCTTCTATCAAGTTGGCACAAACCTACCAAGGACAGAATCTTCCTGTTACAGTATTCCCATTAAACTTAAAGAGTAGAATGTATTTGGGTGATCACCTCAATACTAAAATCAGTTTTAAAATAGAGATACAAGGTTACATGGAGAAACTGAAATGATTATCTTCATGTTTAGTAATAAAATATGTGTACCTATTGACTTGTACAAACACTCTCTGGGGTGTAATGATGATGTCTGTGCTTTCTCCCTTCTCTCCTTTTTAAGATGATGGGGTATTAACTGCAGGAATGGGGCTTGCATGTGTCATGCAGTCACAACTATTGAGAGTTCATATTTGCAACTGCTCTGCTGTGTGTAGAAAATATTGTTTCATTGGATTCAGCTACTTCCTTTGTCTTTACAGACTATCCGCTCTCCTATGTGCCCCAGGAGGGAGGACTATGATTTATTGGCATACCATGTAGGACTATGCACTCCACAGCCTTTTCTTTTCCTCACATCGATTACATTGTAGACTGTATGTTAAAGAATTCTCTACAGCCAAAGGAGAAACTCTGATGAGGACTGGGAATTCACTAATCTCTTGCATATCTCATGTTAGGCATTGGATTAATAAGATGTATACATATAAGTAAAAACAATAGTGATAGTTTTTTGTGATAGATTTTTGCCTAGGACCTCAATACATCTAGCTACAGGTTATTGTCCCTGAAAATGGTTCTGGATATGTGTTCTATCTTGGAACCTGAACCTTGATACACTCAGAATATAGTTGGTAACCCATGGCATTAGTGCCACTGTTGCTCCACTGGGAAAATCTTGCAGGACATTTATTATTGGAGCTCACGGGGTTACACTGATGTGAGACTGACGATTGCTCTTAATCTTCAGTGTTGTACATAGCAATGGTGGAAGGAAACTTCCAGTCCATCACCAGGTTGACTTCTCCATTTCTGTGAGTCAAGCCTATGTTATCTCTAATAATAGTAGCTTAGTGTCAAGTTCTAGAGGGTAACCAAGGAAAGTATCAATAGACTTGGGAGTCTACGGGATCCACTGGTCAACAGATCGCGAAGAATACCCCATTACTAGCACTATACTTGTATTTGTTAGTCTGGGCAGTTGTGTGAGTATCTCCTGTTAGTGGGCAGTTCCACTTCTCCTTTTTTTACATATGTATATGTAAGTATTTAGGCAGCTTCTACAATAGTTGGCTTCCAGATGGCTTTTGAAAACAACATTTAATGTTAGTTACACTCCCAGGATTCCCTCTCTACACTGCCTTCTCACTCCCACATCAATTAATATCTTTTCCCATGATTCCTCTTTTCTCCTTTATATCATTGTATCTATTTCCCCTGCCTGGAAATTTCTCCCCATCACCCACTACTAATTTTCTGACTTCTAAGTCTATTCCAAGGGAAAGACACTTATCTGGAGCTTTGAATAACTGACTTAGTATTGGTTCCCAGAGTCAAGACCCTATCTAGTACCTTTAACAGTGAGCTGAGTTCATGTAAGGAGTAAATACAAAAAAAGACAAGTGACCAGTAGTAAGATATTTGGTGAAATTTCATGTATCTTCTATGCCATATCCCTTTTAAATTATTTGACACATGCACCTTTTTTAAGCAAGCATTATAGACCCATGTTGGGAAATCATCATACTATTGCCAGTAATGACCTTCATTCTTCTTCAGATTCAAAGAAAACAATTAGAAGAAGATGTTCTTTGATAAACTGGATTTTTCGGCGAGGCCCTGACTATGTCCGTCTAGACACACCAGCTCCAAACACTGGATATTTTGGAAAGGCCCTCATGGACATCGGTGAAGATGATGAGCTGTCTGCTCCAGTTCTGGTAACCATCGTTTTGCTTTTCTCTTCTGTGGCCAGATTATTGCCAGAGAATATAACACTTTGAAATCTATTCTCTAAGTGGAAGAACCAGTAAACACACCATGACTAGGGAAAAGAAAGCTGGTACAATTTCTCTTTTACAGAAAAATAATACCCCGTTTAGGTTTAATTGATATATACAAGGCAAGCCCAAGAGGAAAATGCATTCTTGTCTTTTCCACTGGTTGAAGCAAAGACACTATCTTCTATATGGCGGCAGTGGGCACATTGGACATGACCTGTGAACTCACCTCTGCCTCACATCACCCTGTGACCTTCTTCCTTGAAATCTACACTAGTCTGAGCTCTCCTTCCCTGGCCAACAACTGCATTGAGAGTGTTTATTCTTATGATATGAAGTATCTGTCATGCTTTTATTTCCATTTTCAGTGATTCAACATGAACATTTTTCATGTGGTCTAAATCCTTCAATCCTAGCAAAGCATATGAAAAATATGTCCCATATTTTGGCTTGTTTTATTTCAGATAAGTTATTAAATTACCACTGGAAACATTTATTGAACATCTAGCATCCCTCCAAGCCATATACTCTATGTAGTGAAGCTGCATGGGAACACATTTTCACATTAGGTACAAGATTGTACTACAGTAAGTCTTAAGTGCTTTATAAAATTTAGCAGTGGCCACAACAGCCATGACCCTACCCCTGCAAATTAAGAACAACTTTGTAAGGTTTTATGAAATACACAAGATTTCAGAGTAAATAAGTGGCAGAATAGATTGCAGCCACTGTGGGTTTGTGACTCTGACAGCATCTTTCTACACTGAGAACTATAAATACTAAGACAGAATAGGAGGAAATCAAAGACTGGTACAAAGTACATGTGTTCACTAAAACATCCAGAAACACAGGTAGCTGCTAATCAAATGATAGAATCGTGAGAACATACCATTTTATGACAAAATTTGAGAAACTTTTTCCAAACAAAACTGAAAATGTAGTCTATGCCTGTGCACAATCAATATGCCCGGTGGAATTCTCTGTGAGGTGGTCACTATACTCAAGTTCATGTACTATCTTTTTACCTCCTAGTTGTCTAGGGGACTACACAAGACAGCAGAGTTCTTTGAAATGAATGGAAGAACTAGGGTATTTGAGAATAACATTACTTGATCAAAACATCAAACATTGTAAAGAACAAAGTCCTGAGCCACTACTTACTGTGTTGCTACTTTGAAAATATTCTGTGACCCTGCTTGCTTCTGTCAAATACAGATCAAGTGTCAAAAAATTATCTGTACTACATAGTTTAAATAAGACATATTACGCAATAAATTTCCAAAACAATACATGGAGTTTAGTATATTTCTTTGACATCAGCAGGGGTCTACAGCAAGCAAAAAGTTTATAATTCACTATGTAGAATGGACATGAGATTCAGAACTTGAAGACATACATCTTTAGACCTTTCATCTTCATATTCCTGACATTTCTTTGCTTGATAGTGTTTGTCTAATTGTTTTAGAAAATCTTTAGAATCTATTTCAATAAGAACTGGGGTAAGTCTAGTGTCCAAAAGGATATTTGTACTAAATACACATATTTTTCATTCAACAGTGACTATGAAGCAACCACTTGATGCAAGACCTTTAAATGCCACAGTGTCCTGCACAAGGGACAACTGCAACAGGCTGTCTGAGGCCCCATCAGGATCAACTCATTTATTCAGCTGTCCATAATTTTTTCTTTCATTAGAGACTAGAATCCCTGTAACCACATATTACCTCTTTCTTCATTTATTGTCACAGCATTCTTCTGACAATGCTTTTTCAAAATACTTACAGGATTTGTTACAACTTTGTTTGCATCCTGTCTGTATGGAAATAACAGACTTCTTCAACAAAGGAATCAAAACACCGAGCATAAATAAGAGAAGCATCTGAGTTGATGCCTCCTCCTATGTATTCACAATTGAGAAAAATCTATCTCCGACATATCTCCTCTGTTTTTCTATTTTATATTGTTTGAGTTCTATTTAGTTTATGAATTATATGCATTTACTTACATTGTATTACATGTATTCTTTATTGTAATAATAAATATCCCATAATTTGATGTTGAAACAGTCATGTTTTGTTCATGACTCACATAGTTCTTTGTAGGATGCTCAGCTGGGCATTTGCCTGGTCTTTGCTGTATAAATCATGGATGTGCAGTCATGGAGCAGCACAGTTGGGATTCACTAATATGTCTGTCATCTGAACTTGCTAGAGATTTGTTCTCTGTCTATGACAACTTAGTCTTTCTTTCTTCACATGGTGGAAGAGTTTTCAGTAGCAAGAGAAGTCCATGTTTACTAATGACTCATTTGTCAAAGATTACCATGCCTGGTTCCAATCTAAAGTTAATTTAGGTGGTACCTATGAGATGCAATACATTGTGAATTACAAGAGATAAGGGAAAAGACATTTATGGGCAGGGAGGTTGTCAGACATGTCTTTAACCCCCGTATTTAGGAGGCAGAGGCATGATGATCTCTATGAGTTCAAGGCCATCTTGTTCTACAAAGCAAGTTCCAGGGCAGCCAAGGCTACACAGAAATCCTGACTTGAATACAGCAAATAACTGACTAAATAAATAAAAACATACATAAATAATAAATAAACTTTAATTATGGAAGGCTCTTTTTGTTATATGTGATACTGTTAACCAAACCTGCTCATAACATCAGTAACAAACACATCATTTTCTTCAGCTTTAGGCAATGTTAGAATGCATTGAAAACATAGTTTGGAAGAACTGAACAAGACAGAAGTTTGGGGGAATAATTTAATTATTGCAAGTGGGTTACAGGACCAACCATGCAAAAGCTTATTCAGAGTTGGTGCACTGTAGAGTCCTGTATTACAGAAATAAAATCCTTCAAATTATGAAGAATTCTGGGCTTTGAGTGTGTTACTGAGACAGAGGATCCTATAGACATTGCCATATTTAAACCTACAAATTCAGAAATTTTGTGTACAATTAATATATGAAATGTAAGATAATAAAATAAACTTCTCATTAATGCATCCAAGCATCACATTTCTCCTTACACCATCTGAAGCAGTAAATCCTTTATGTACAATATTTACAAATTATGGATAAGGGTAGATTATTCTTAAGGATAAGCATTACAATTCACCTCAATTTCCAAACTTATAAATGCTGAGAAAATGCACATTGCAGCACACAAGAAAAATAATACAACTCTTTCAAATTGGTGTTTAAATAACTTGTTTCCACATGATTGGCTGAATTGACTTTGGTCTTCTCCATAAGACAATGGTGGTGGTGATGTAATTGATCACTTTTCCTTAAGACAGTGATGTTCATGTAACATCACCATGTCCCAGAGGAAAAGATTCAGCCTTTCTTTAGAATATTTTATGGAAATTTCATCTGTGCATTTCACAGTCCTAGAAAGTTATGCAATTCTCACCAAATTTATTAAAGTACATTTAGAGTGTCTTTCATACATAATCTGTAAGAGTTTCAGTAAGTTTGAAGTTTCTATAGCTTATCTGATGACAATTACAAATTCTGATTTCTTTTTTAGTACTCGTGCAAGTGAGCATTAAACATCAGGGCAAATTCAACTCATAGAACAATCTCTACATCTTCATTTCTGTCTTACTAGGCTTCTACTCTTGTGATAAAACACTATGACCAAAACAAACTTGGGTATTAACAGCTTTATTTTGCCTTAGAGTTGCAGTCCTGCAGGAAGAGAACTTAAGGCAGGAACTCAAAGGCACATGAACACCTCTCTCCCCCCCCTCTCTGAAACACACACACACACACAGAGAGAGAGAGAGAGAGAGAGAGAGAGAGAGAGAGAGAGAGACAGAGAGAGAGAGAGAGAGACAGAGAGAGAGACAGAGAAGACAGACAGATGTGTGGATCACAATCTAAAAAGGAAACAAAAAAGGAAGTGGAGATAAAGTGGAAACATGGAGGAAAAGAAATGGAGGAACTAGAAATGAGACACCAAGAATTAGTTGCTTTCAGGAATTTTCATTTCTGATATGCCCTCCAACTCATTCCCTTAATCTGACAGTTTATTGGGTGAAAGAAACTTATCTTAGTGTTTGTGTTACTAGTTTTATTACAATAAATGTGTTTTTCTTTATGTCTGTCTAGGTATATAATTTATATGTTGATTTATCCATCATCTTTCCCATACAGCATGATCATCAAGGAGAAATGCAAAAGATTAATTCTGTTTGTTAACATTTTCACCAGTGCAGAGTAAATTCATTTAATAATTTAATAATTAAGTATAAAATAGATGTCTTCTATATGTGTTGACAGTATCACCCAAATAACTAGATTGAATTGCACAATTCCTTTTAAACACAGTGTTACTTTAGTTTTTTTGTGTGACTGTACTCAGTAGGATTTCTATTAAAAGTTGTGTGCATCTTTTCTACACCATTTACATTATCTCCCAATTTCCTCAGTACCTAACAAAGTGATGATTTTCTACAAAATACACTAGGTAGGACAAGATGTTGCAATTTTTCTGAGACAGGGTTTCTCTGTATAGCTTTGGAGCCTAATCGGGAACTCACTTTGTAGAACATGTTGGCCTGGAACTCACAGAGATCCATCTGCCTCTGCCTCCAGAGTGCTGGGATTAAAGGCGTACACCACACCTTCCAGCTGAAAATTTTTACTTAGATGCTTCCATTAGTATTTTAGTGAGAGGTGTCTAAACAATGTAATTTTCAAGCCAAATGCAATGTGTAATATGTAGTAAATTTTATGTCCCCGAAAATATGGTAGTAAAGAATGTTCTCTAAGATCAAAGAAAATGAGATTTCTTGGGCATAAAAGTAACACAAAATGATTCCTCCTAAATGAGATGGTAACAGCACAGTTGCTGGACATATGAACTCAGAAGAAGAGGAACCAATAATCTTGGTTATAGCCTCAGATGTTTGAAGAGTCAGTGTCTATAGGAACTTTGAAGGTTATAACTATTACACTTCCTTAATTCTCAACCTTATTGGACAAATATGGTTTTTAAAAAGGATTTGAAAGTTATTTTATTTGCCTTACATGTTGATAGTTGATAGATTTTTATGTAAATCAGTAAATAGTTGTATGGCAATACTTCTTCTAGTAAGAAGTGACACAGTCCACTCATCCCAGATAGGGAACCCATAACAGACGAAAGTATCTGTATCACACACATCCCTGTGATGAAGAAATGAGTTGTGTTGGGGTTTTACTTCTTTAGTATTACTTACCAGAATACTGGGGAGGGGTTACTCACAGGAACACAATGGCAGAAAGATAGCATCTTCAACAAATGGTGCTGGCACAACTGGATTCTGACATGCAGAAGATTGCAGATAGATCTATATCTGTCACCATGCACAAACTTAAGTGCAAATGGATCAAATATCTCAACATAAATCCAGCCACACTGAATCTTCTAGAAGAGAAAGTAGGAGATACCCTTGAATGAATTGGTACAGGAGACTGCTTCCTGAACATTACACAAGAAGCACAGACATTGAGTTCTGCAATTAATAAATGGGACCTCCTGAAACTAAGAAGCTTCTGTAAGGCAAAGGACACAGTAAGACAAAAAGACAGCCTACAGAATGGGAAAAGATCTTCACCGATCCAACATCTGACCGAGGGCTGATCTCCAAAATATACAAGGAACTCAAGAAGCTGGCCACCAAAACACCACACAATGAAATTAAAAAGTGGGGTGCAGAACTAATAGAGAATTCTCAACAGAGGAATCTGAAATGGCTGACAGACACTTGAGAAAGTGCTCAAAATCCTTGGCCATCAGAGAAATGCAACTCAAAACAACTCTGAGATACCACCTCACACCTGTCAGAATGGCTAAAATCAAAAACACCAATGACAATCTATGCTGGAGAGGATGTGGAGAAAAAGGAACACTCCTCCATTGCTGGTGGGAGTGCAAACTTGTAAGACTACTTTGGAAATCAGTATGGCGGTTGCTCAGAAAAATGGGAATCAGTCTACCTCAACATCCAGCCATTCCTCTCTTGGGCATATACCCAAATAATGCACATACAAGGACATATGTTCAACCATATTCATAGCAGCAATATCCAGAACCTGGAAGCAACCTAGATGCCCCTCAACTGAAGAATGGATAGAGAAAATGTGGTACATTTATACAATGGACTACTACTCAGCAGCAAAAAGCAATGGAATCTTGAGATTCGCAGGCAAATGGATGGAACTAGAAGAAACCATCCTGAGTGAGGTAACCCAATCACAAAAAGACAAACATGGTATGTACTCACTCATATATGAATTTTAGACATAGAGCAAAGGATTACCAGCCTATAATCCTCTAGTTACTAAAGAAACTAGGAAACACCAAGGACTCTAAGGGAAAAATCATGGACCCCAGGAATGGGAAGAGCCAGGAACTCCTGAGCTAATTGGGAGCATGAGGGTAGGGGAGAGGGAGCTGACAGAATGAGAGGAGGAGAAGAGGAGAGGAGAGGAGGAAATGGAGGAGCAGAAATATTGAGTTGGGGGAAGAATAGAGGAGAGCAGGATGAGAGATACCATATTGGAGGGAGCCATTATAGTCTGAGGAGAGATCTGGAACTAGGGAGACTTCCAGAGATCTACAAGGATGACACAAAATGACAAACCAGGAAATGGTGGAGAGGATAACCTAAAAGCCCTATCCCTAAAATGAGATTGATGACTACTTTTTATGCTATCCTAGAGCCCTCATCCAGTGGCTGATGGAAGCAGAGGCAGACATCCACAGATATATACTGAATTGAACTCTGGAACTTAACTGCAGAGAGGGAAGAATGAAGATCGAAGGGGTCAGAACCAGGCTGGTGAAACCCACAGAAACAGCTGGCCTGAACAAGGGGGAACACATCGACCCTAGACTTCTGTCTGGGAGGCCAGTACAGGACTGATCCAGACCCCTGAACATGGATGTCAACGAGGAGGCCTTTGTACTCTAGGGGGTCCCTGGTAGTGGATTAGTATTTTTCCCTGGTGTAAGAAGGGACTTTGAGAGCCTATCCCACTTGAAGGGATGCACTCTTGGCCTGGACACATGGGGGAGGGCATAGGCCCAGCCCAGGATGATATGGTGGACTTTGGGGAGCCCCTGTTGAGGGCCCTACCCTGCCTGGGGAGTGGAGGGTGGATGGGATGGGGGTAGGTCATGGGTAGGGAGGAGGGCTGGGAGTGAGGAGAGGCAGAGGGAGAAGGGACTTACATGTGAAACAAGCTTGTTCCTAATTTGAACTAATAAAAAAATAAGAAATGACTCAAGAACACTTGCATCATCAAATCCCACTCCACCACTGGCAACAGCTCACAAATGCAGGGAATCTGGGGCACAGTGCTCAGAGCCTGCAGTCAGTTCCACAAGTTGGTTACAGTGTCCTTCCAAGGGGCTTGGTCTCTCTGTCTTCTTTGCAGCTTGGCTTCTTAGAAAGTGATTCTCAGCAGCTTGACTTCTTTATTCTTGAGAAGAGCAGGCCTACCAAATCTAGTCCTTTTCAGGCCCTCTTATAACTATTTTGAGTTGTTTACCATCCTGCTGAAGGGGAGTCCTACATGATGGAATGCTTCAATCTCAGAAGAAACTGTTACATAATAACTGTGAGAAACTGGAAGGAACATTGACTGAGGTGTCTTGTGTGATTGTGTTTTAGAAAGGCTGGGCACCAGTTACTAATCTAAAGAACAAGTGCAAAGAGCAGGAATCTGTCCTGATTCTGAGAGAACTTTACTCTTGTATAACCATATAATGCAAAGCCACTGACTGATGTGTTGAAATGAATCTTAGAGTGGTGATGATCTCAGAGTTATCGCTGTCCCTTTATTTTAGTTTATTTTCTCTAGAGTTCTTAGTCCTTTAAATGCTTCAATTAAATGTTATATGTATGCCTATTGGTCCCATCCTCAGTGGTGTGTCATTTAAAATAAATTAGTGCTGTGAATTTTTAAAAAAGTATACATGAATGATTTGAATGACTGATATTTACAGTATCTTCAAACTGGACAGGCTGCCACAAGTCCTTCAGTAGTGAAATACTTAAAATGAAGTATATAGAGATAAGTTCCACAGCCATTATACTTGATAGGCTATGAGTAAATCTAAATAATATGCACTAATACATATCATGAAATGAAACTCCAAATGTAATTGTTGGAAAAGACAATCCAAAAGCACAAATGCAGCTCATTCTTTTAGCATAGTGTGTTCTTGAAAAGTAACCACCACCACAGTAATGGATAATGGATAATGGCTTGACAACCACAAAAGGATGGTCAATATGAGGGCTCAATTGTGATTGTAAAATGGGGATCAGACATGAGAAATGCCCTTTCAAATCATGGTCAGGGCAGTCGAAATGACTCCTTAAGCAATGAAGTTTATTGATCTAGCTAGTGGTTTCCTCTCAGGGCTTAATGATGAGCCCATATTGCTGAAGATACCACACATTGTGGAAACAGGACTTAGAAGGCTCCACCTGAATCCAACCTGAAATCCACTTTATTTCCTGTGCTCTAACTTTGATGGTTACAGACAATACTATATAGATTTACAAAGGAGGAAATCAAATATACTGTCCTATCTAATACTAGGTACATGGACCATAGCAATTAACATCCTGACAAGGTGTGTGTGTGTGTGTGTGTGTGTGTGTGTGTGTGTGTGTGTGTGTGTGTGTGTGTGTGTAAGAAGTGGCACTCAATCAGTGGTTACCCACAACTGTCTAACTAAACTTATGCCACTCAAGAGGAGGGAAACCATAACTGGTTCTAGAATCCTAGCCAGCTTCTTGATGCTAGTGAGGTTATGGACTTTTGAAAAGATTCTACTAGCACTACATTGCAGGACCCTCATAAGTACTTACTAAGTTCTAAGTCTTATCTTCATACCCACATATAAGGGTGGTCACCACCTCCATTCCAAGAAGCCACCCGTTACAGAAAAAGTAGACCATTACAGAAAGCCACAACTGGAAACACTAGTGAGATCAGCAAATCAGGGTGCCCAGCCCCAGTGAATTCATCTACATACAGCCCTGCATTTTCAACTCAGGGAACATTGTAGAAGAAGTGCTGGAAAGACTGCTAGAGACAAAGTACCAGGAAGTCTGTTGTGAAAGTCTCTCCTAGAAATGGCTTCATAACATGGACATGTTAACAATAAATGGAAAATATTTCTCAAGGTCCCATGTCTAAAAAATAACTACAGAAAACAAATGACTGCCTGGAAAAGGAAAAATAGCATCTCCCAGAGAGTATCCCTTTTGTTGGTTTTCCAATGCAAAGTGGCCAGACTGAAATCATAAACACAGCAGGGATAGCTCAGAGACTGATATTGGGGTTCAAGCTTCAAGGTGAAAGTCAGAGAAGCAAAACAGACAAGTCAGTAGATCTTACCTCTCTCTAGCTAAAATGGCAAGCCTGTTTTCATATATCCTCAGAGGCAAAAGGCTCTCAGTTCCTGTTTCCCCCTCTTATATTCCTTTCTCTGCCCAGCCATATCCTCCTAGCTCCACCTCCCTCGTTCTGGGATTGAAGACATGTATCCCAGGTGCTAGGATCACATTGAGTGAGCTGTTTCTTTTAGGACTGGATCAATTTCGTGTAGTCACTGTGGCCTTGAACTAACATAGATCCGTCTACTTCTTAATCCTGAGTCCTGGGATTAAAGGTGTATATCAGCACTGTTTGGACACTATAGCTTGTGGCTGACTTTGCTTTCTGAATCCTCAGGCAAGCTTTAATAAATCATAAATAATATATCACCACACTTCCCTTCCTTTTCTTTTTTCTTTTTTTAATTTAAATTAGTAACAAACTTCTTTTACATGTCAATTCCAGTTCCCTCTCCCTCCTCTCCTCCCCTGCTCTCCACTGACCCCCTATCCCAATCCCTTTCTGCTCCCTAGGGAGGGTGAGGCCTTCCATGGGGATTTTCAAAGTCTGTCATATCATTTGGAGCAGGGCCTAGAACCTCCCCCAAGTGTCTAGGCTGACAGAGTATCCCTCTATGTGGAGAGGGCTCACAAAGTTCATTTGTGTACTAGGGATAAATACTGATCCACTACCAGTGGCCCCATAGATTTTCCAGACCTCCAAACTGATAGTTTCCCAGCTATCAGTCTGAGGTCCATGAGCAAACCCTTGTTCAGGTCAGCTATTTCTGTGGGTTTCTCCAGCCTGGTCTTGACCCCTTTGCTCATCACTCCTCCCTCTCTGCAACTGGATTCCAGAGTTCAGTCTGTGTCTGCTTCCATCAGCTACTGGATGAAGACACTAGGATGGCATATAAGGTAGTCATCTTTTTTCTAATACAAAAAGAAGGATAAAACTAACATAAAAGCTATATACAATAAGTATATACAATATATACAGGCAATAAGTTCATCAACAATGTCTAGTCCATTTGCATTTGACAAATTTAGAGAAAATATATAGCTCATTTTCATTTGACAAATTCAGAGAAAATACCTAGTTCACTTGAATTTTTACAAATTCAGAGAAAATAATTCATTATCTATCCTACCTTGGTAAGTCCAAAGTCTTGTACTTAATTTGCTTTCTATTTTAATTTGCATTATCTTATTATTTATTTATTATTATTTATTTTGGTTTTTCGAGACAGGGGTGTCTCTGTGTAGCGTTGGAGCCTATCCTGGCACTCACCTGTAGACCAGGCTGGACTTGAACTCACAGAGATCTGCCTGCCTCTGCCTTCCAAGTGCCGGGATTAAAGGTGTGCACTACCAACGCCCAGCCATCTTATTATTTTTTAATGTCTCTCAACTTTATATACTTTACATTTCATTTAGTGAGTTTCCTTTCTAAGTCTGGTAAATGAGGAAAGCTATAACTATCTAGTCTTCAACTCCCTCAGAAACTGAAGAAGAAAATAATATTAACTGAGTAAGCAGAAGTGCAAGCAAGTGACTTCCAAAAAAAAAAATGTGAGAAATGAGAAAAACATATGAGGCTGGATTGATGATGCCTTAATCACAGTTCTATTGCTATAAAGAGACACCATGACCAAAGCAATTCTTATAGAAGGAAAGATGTAATTGTGGGATTGTTTACAGTTTCAGAGGTCAGTTCATTACCACCATGGTGGGGAGCATGGTGCCATGAAGGTAGACATGGTGCTGGAGAAGGAGCTGAGTGTTCTATATCCTGATCTGTAGGCAGAAAAGACAAAGAGAGACTGTAGGATTTGCATGGGCTATTGAAAATTCAATGCCCACCCCCCCAAATCCTTCTAGCTCTTTAAAATAGTACCACTTCCTGGTGACTAAACATTCAAATATAAGAGTCAATGTGGGCCATTCTTATTCATACCGCCACAGACAGCTTAGTGGTTAAAGCATTCACTGCTCTTCCAGAGGACCCAAGTTCAGTACCCAGTATCTGCATCAGGAAGCTCACAACCACCTGTAACTTCAGCTCCAGGAGATCTGATGCCCTCTTTAGGCCTCTGGCATAACCTACACTTAAGTAAGCATACCCACAGTTGCACACACATACACACGATTTAAATAAAACAAAATCTTTTTAAAAATTACATGTTTCCCTCATTTAGGACTAGATATGAGGCATGATTTTCTAGTAGAAACCCATTTCTATAGATGATTACAAAGTGGAGTCAGAGACAGGTTGATAAAGGGTAGTCTATTGGAGAAAAGTACTCACACAAGGGAGCTAGTGACCAGGTTTGCACCTGAGCAGGACGGACTCAGAAATGCTTCCTAGTCAGCTCAGCCAGGCAAAAGAGAGCATGCCTCCCTCCTTCTTTAACCCTTGTTACATAACTCTGATGGTGCCCAAGCAGGTGTGGTCACTGGTACCTCTAATTAAGGTTTCTCTCTTCAATTCCCCTTTTAGTATAAAGAGGATTTAAACTTAACAGTATAAGTTATCTATAATTAACAATCATAAAAGCGAATTACAAGAAGATATAATAATCTACTTATATCACATCCTAACTATATCTATTCCATCTAAAGTCATCTGAAAGAGATGTCCAAGCCCGAACACCTCCTTCCAAACCCAACCCTAAACAATAGGAAACTAGCCCTAACTAAGTGTACATTATCCTTAGGGTCAACAGGGGGGAAAGGGGGCGTAGTAGTCTCCAAGTTACTTCCTGCTGAAATGGGACAACAATAGCCTCGTGGGGTCCTGTAAGAAGAAAATGTTAGAGTAGTGAAAGTCTTGAGTAGATTATCTGCAACACATATATCCAGTCCATGTTTGGTGGGAAATGATTGATTGAAAGTCTTGATTGAAGTCCTTGTGTTGATTGAAGTCAGTATCTGAAGCTCTGGCCAGAATGACAGTTCAAACGAATCAAGTTGGATCCAGTGGAATCGATGAGGTGGGGTTCATTTATTTTTCCCAGAGATCAAGGATTGCTGTTAGGAGGTTCTTCATTGGCTGTGGGGAACTTAAACATAAATGTTAGCAGAGAAATTTTAACTTTTATATGTATATATACCAGGAAGGGCAACAATAGGGAAAATAATAATTATGAGGGAATTTATACTTTCAGAGAAAAAGCCAAGAATAGACAAATGACAGTCCCCAAATTTTTTCTTATTCAGTATTACATCAATTGGCTTCTTGATATAGTACAGAAACTCTGAATTTTATTTTAAGAACATGCTTGGATTTAGAGGAGAAAAGCCAAATCCAACTCTAAAGTCAGCATTGGTTTAATTGAATAGGGACTAGGAAGTAAAGAGAAATAGATTTTATATAGAGACATTTTTAGAGTTTACCATATGATAAATTCCTTTTGTTTGAAGGTTCTTTTTGGATAGCTATTCTCACTTCTACGGGTATCTATCCATTCAGTGTCCTTGTATTTCCTGGAGATGAGTTTTCCTGTGAAGATAAAAACAAAACACTTCCCTTTCCTTTGGGAGGTGTCTATACGGTTTATGAGATATACCTTGGTGGATGACCTGTCATTTCTCCTCATCAAGAGGTTTTTCTTTTTCAACTCAAATCTTAATCAACTTTGATGGTATCCAAAGCTTTTCTTTTCCTGTGGAAACAAAGGCGAAACCCCTTCCCCAACGTAACACATGTCCTGGTTTCCATACAGAGGTCAATACAAGTAGGTGTGGTCAGCTGTAACTCTAATCAGGATTTCTCCCTATACATTTCTACTTCAAACTCCATTTAACTCTCAAAAGAAGCCCATCATTGGACTGGGGAGATGGCCCATTGCTTTAGGGCAATTGCTGCTCCTCCAGAGTACCTGGATTCCATTCCCAGCAGCCATATGGTGGCTCACAACTGCCTGTAACTTCAGCTCTGGAAGATCTGACACCTTCTTTTGGCTTCCCACAGACAGACACTCATGTGCACATGCATACCCACACACAAAACTGAACAAAAAATTTTAAAAATAAATACATAAAAATAAAAAGAATTCAAATAGAAAAACCCTCAATATACCTATGTCTTGTCCTTTCTTGTGTTTTTTTTTTCTTCTCTGGGCTTTCTAGTTGTATATTTCGTCCTCTTAATCCAATCCAGTCCACTGTCACTACCTTCAAAAAAATTCTGATACTATTCCCATACAGTTTGTAGTCGAAACTGTTTCATGTATCTCATAGTGATATTGAGGCAGGTCAGAAATGCAGAGAAAATTACAGGTACAGAAAACTGAGTAGGAGCCCCTCATCTAGGAATACAGCGTAATAAACAACTGCTCAAGGCCTGGCTTCCTTCCTAGCTGTAAACTTGCAACTTTTGAGGACTCAACCCTCAACTAGGTGCAACTCTAGTGGCCCCTGGTTTCACCTCATTAGGATATAGCTCCATCCAGGGCATCATGGGAGCCATCCTGTAATTTCACTTTACAAAAGACAGAGGAAAAGTTATAAGCAAAGTGTTTCTAGGCAACCTATAGTGGGAAATTAGCAATACGGAGTCAGGTAGAAATATAAGGGTATTTAATAGGGAAAAGCCTTACTTACAGAGCAACCTAGCCAGCCGGCGTGGCAGCAGTCTGTACAGCAAGCAGCAAAGTGAAACCAAAAGCGCAAACGCAGTCACACTACGTCACTCTGACCACGCCCTCACAAGCGTGGTCAGGCACACCTGTAGCCAGCCCCTAAGTAGGCGTGGCTACAGCTTCCCCTACAATTCCCCTTTGAGTCTAAAAGAGGATTAAAACTTAAGTTTGAAGTATCCAAAATGAACAATCATAAAGGTAAAATATAAGAAGATACAACAATCTGCTTATGTCACATCCTAACTATCTATTTTAACTAAACCCTAAAGTCATCTGACAGAGGTATCCAAGCCTGAACACCTCGTTCCAATCCCAACCAAAAACAATAGGAAGCTATCCCTAACTAGGTCTATACACTATCTTAAGTGACAACAATGGGGAAAGGGGGCGTAGCATCCTCCGAGTTACTTCCTGCTGAAATGGGACGATGATAGTCATGTGGGGTTCTGTAGGAAGAAAATGTTAGTATAGTGAAAGTCTTGAATGAATTGTATCCAGTCCATGTTAGATGGGATTCACTTGATTGAAGAACTCACTTGAAATCCTCAACTTGATTGAAGTCAGTACCCGAACCTCTGGCCGGAGTGTCCATTGATATGGAGCAAGTTGGATCCAGTGCAGTCGAGGAGGTGTGGTTCATTTTCTTTCCAGGGTGTCCAGGGATTGCTGTTAGGCAGGTCTTTATTGGCTGTGTGGGACTCAAACATAAACAGCAGAGAAATGTTTGCTTGTGTATGTACACATGCTGGGGAATGCAACCATGAGAGCATAACAATTATGAAAGGGTGTACACCTTGAGAGAAAGATCCAAGAAAAGACAAAGACAGTCCCTAAATTCTTCTTTTATTCTGCATTACATCAATCGGCTTCTTGATACAACACAGAAACACTAAAGTTTAGTTAAATAACGTGCTTGGATTTTAGAGGAGGAAAGCCAAATCCACATCTAAACCCAGCATTGGTTTAATTGAATAGGGATTAGGAAATAAAGAGAAATAGTTCTCTGAGAGACAGCTGTAAAGTTTACCATATGGCACGTTCCTTTTGTTTGATGGTTATAGCTACCTTTTCTTCCCAAGTATCTACCCATGCAGTGTCCTTTGCCTTCTGGAGATGAGTTTTTCTGTGAAGATAAAAGCAAAACACTTCCCTTTCCTTTAGGGGGTTTCTATTTAGTTTATAAGATATACCTTAGTAGAATACCTGCCATTTGTCCTCGTCGAGAGGTTTTTCCTTTTCCACTCGAATCTTGATCAACTTTGATGGTATCCAAAGTTTTTCTTCTCCTGTAGAAACCAATGCAAAACCCCTACCCCAACATAACACATGTCCTGGTTTCCATACAGAGGTTAGTACATCTTTGAAGTATACCGGTTGATTGAGTTCAGCAGTTTTTTTCGTAGTCCAGTGTCTTTCTGCAGCTGTTTGTCCTTTTTCATTGGCATTAAGAAAGTTTAGTGTTAATAAAGCATTATGCAACCTATGTTTGGGGTGTTTAGTCTTCCAAGCATGTTTGTTGAGCATCTCCTTAAGTGTTCTAGTAGATCTCTCAACCACTGCTTGTCCTGTAGGATTGTGTGGTATACCAGTAACATGCTTTATGTTATAATATTTGAAAACTTGTTCCAATTTTGTAGAGACATATGCTAGAGCATTGTCAGTTTTTATTTGTGCAGGTATACCCATAACTGCTATCACCTCTAAAAGGTGTGTAATAACAGAATCAGCTTTTTCAGAGTTAAGAGCAGTAACCCATTGGAACCCTGAGAATGTGTCTATGGTATGATGCACATATTTCAAGTTTCCAAACTCTTCAAAGTGAAAGACATCCATCTGCCAAACCTCATTTCTCCTAATGCCCTTAGGATTACAACCTGCTGGCAATGGAGTTTGATTATAAAAGGAACAAGTAGGACAGTTTTTCACTATCTCCTTGGCTTGTTGCCAAGTGATAGAGAAGTCCTTTTTCAAACCTTTGCTATTTACATGATGTTTCTTATGGAATTCTGAGGTTTCTAGCACACTTCCAATTAATAAACGATCAATCTCATCATTGCCTTGTGCTAGTGGGCCAGGCAGACCCGTATGGGATCTAATATGTGTAATATACATAGGATTACTTCTGTTTCTGATAGTTTACTGTAATTGCAAAAATAGAGAAGTTAATTCTGTATTATCAGGAACAAATTCTGCAGTCTCAATGTGTAACACAACTCTCTCTGCATATTGGGAATCAGTAACTATATTAAGAGGTTCTGTAAAATCCTTAAGTACCATCAGAATTGCATATAATTCTGTCTTCTTACAGATGTATATGGACTCTGAACTACTTTACTTACCTCACCTGCTTTATAACCTGCCTTACCTGATTTGTTGGCATCAGTGTAGAAGGTAAGAACTCCAGAAATGGGAATTTGTCTTACAATACGTGGAAGAATCCAGACTGTCTTTTTATGAATTTAATCCTGTCAGTTTTGGGATAATTGTTGCTAATTGTCCCCAGAAAGTCAGTAAGAGCTATTTGACAATATTAATTATCCTTCCATAAGGAGGAAATTTATTCATTAGTTAAAGGTACTATAATTTCTGTTGGATCTTTTCCAGTCAGCTGATGAAGTCTTAATTTACCCTTTAAAATCAGAAATGTTTTCTATACATGTCTTTAATTTTTTATTCTGTTTATGTGGCAGAAATATCCATTCCAATATAGTGTCTTTCCTTTGCATCAGAATTCCAGAAGGGTATTCTCTGGATGGCAAGATAACCAGAATATAGTCTAAATCAAGGTTTATCCGATCTACATGCGCATCCAATATTCTGTTTTCTACCCATTGTAACTCTTTTTCTGCCTCAGCAGATAATATTCTCGGACTGTTTAGGTCCTTATCACTTTTAAGGGCCATTTTTAAATGCTTTAAGTCATGACCTTCTACACCAATAATCGTCTGTAATTGAGAAATTTCCCCTAATAATTTCTGAAGAGAATTAAGAGTTCGATACTGATCTCTCCTAATTTGTACCTTTTGAGGTCTGATTCTCTGTAAGTCTATCTTGTAACCTAAATAATTAATAGAATCTCCTCTTTGTGTCTTTTCTGGGGCAATCTGTAATCCCCAACGAGGCAGAACTTCCTTCACCATTTCAAACATACGTTCCAAAGTTTCCTTATTAGAATCTGATAAAAGAATATCATCCATGTAATGATAAACAAGAGATTGTGAAAATTTCTTACGAATTATTCCCAAAGGTTGCTGTACAAAGTGTTGACACAAAGTAGGGCTATTTAGCATTCCTTGTGGCAAAACCCTCCACTGATATCTCCTAACTGGCTGTGAATTATCAAGAGTTGGTACAGTAAATGCAAATTTTTCTCTATCATTTTCCTGTAACGGTATTGTGAAAAAACAGTCTTTTAGATCAATGACTATGATAGGCCATCATTCAGGTATTAAAGAAGGTAATGGCATTCCAGGTTGCAGAGAGCCCATTGGTTGAATTACCTTATTTATGGCTCTCATTCTGTCAGCATTCTCCACTTACCTGACTTCATTTTTATAACAAATACAGGAGAATTCCAAGGACTGGTAGATTCCTCTATATGTCCAGCATCTAGCTGTTCCTGTACTAACTTTTCTAAAGCCTCTAGCTTCTCAGAGGTCATAGGCCATTGTCCTACCCAAACTGGTTCATCTGTAAGCCACTTCAATGGCAGGGCCTTTGGTTCCTCTGAAGGTCCATCATTTGTACCTAGTTTCTGTACAGCATGGATGGCTGGTAACCGTTTTCCATAGCGTCTTACCAGATATTTTTTACTATCTAAAGGTTGTACATAATTTGTATCTGACACTGGAGGAATATTAATCTGAGTATTCCATTGCTGTAAGAGATCACGACCCCAGAGATTTATAGCTATATCTGCCACATATGGTTTCAGTATCCCTTTCTGTCCTTCTGGTCCAATGTAGACCATTGAGTTAACACTCTGTCGAACTCTAGATAGAGTTCCAATTACTAAAAATTGTACATTTGCCTCTCTAAGAGGCCATTTCAGAGGCCAAGACTTTTGAGTAATAATAGTTACATCCGCCCCAGTGTCCACTAAGCCAGAAATAACTTTATTATTAATTTTCACTTTCAACTGAGGCCTTTTATCATTAATAGAAGCTTGCCAAAATATGCGTTTCTCATTTTGTCCATTCACACTTGATTCTTCATCACTATTCAAACTACCATCTAGAGCAGTATCATTTTTCACAATAGACAAAGAACTATCTATTGTTCCTGTGAGAGATTGTCTCCCACTGCTACTGGGAATGACCCGACCTTTCTCGATGTGGGGGACTTCGTGAGGCCCCCCTGGGGGTTTCCCGACCTTAACGGGTTTCCTTGTATGTCCCCGATCAATCTACATTCATTGGTCCAGTGTCTGCCCTTACCACATCTTCTACACAATCCAGAAGGCAGTGGCCTTCCGTATGAGGCATTGTTAGAATTCATTTGTCTACAATTTGTCTTAGTATGTCCCATTTTACCACAGTTGAAATATCTAGGTTCCTGGAGCCTTCGTGGTCTCCAGGGGAAGGTTCTTCCTACCCAAGGTTCTGATTCATATTAGTAGTAACCTCTAGCCTCTTGGTATCTATGTTGACCTCTGTAAGGTGCTTCTCCTTGTCAAGCCCTTACATCCTCACCTCTAGAACTTTTAATTTCCTGTTGGCGTTTTAAGCCTTTGGAGATGGCTTCTCCTACCCAAGCTCTAGTATCTTGCACATTATAGTCAATGTTGGCTGCATGCAAAACCCATTCTTCTAGTGGAGGTGATCTGATCTTTAAAGGCAAAAGTATTCTTTTGCATATTGGGTTTGCATTCTCATAAGCTATAGTATATATAATTGATTGTCTTGTTTCTGGATCTGTTACCTGTAATTCTACTGCCCTAGTTAACCTTTGTAAGAAGTCCTGGAACTGTTCTGTAGGTCCCTGTTCTATTCTGGTATAAGCTTCTAGGCGTTCTCCTGGCTCACGAACCTTATCCCAGGCATTTAATGCTGCTTTCCTGCATAGAGACAGTATATCGTCATCATATTCAGCCTGAACCTGTGGGTCAGCATAAATACCCTGACCAAGAAGCTTATCTAGAGGGGCTTCAAAACCTTCCTTTATGTTCTGATGCTCAAGGAGCTTTGCCTCTTCCCTTACTAATGCCTTCCACTGGATTTGGCATGAATTCTCAAGCACAGCTGCTACCAATCATTCCCAATCTGTGGGTGTCACCCTGTTAAAGGTTGTCCATGAATGTAATAGCTGTTTTACGTATGGGCTATGGAGACCATATGAGACAACTGATTCTTTAATATTCTTAAGATCCTTCAGCTGTATAGGTTGCCATTCATAAGCCATCCGTCCATGAGGGTGTTTCTAGAAGCTGGCTTTTCTACCATGGTAGCTGGGTATACTAATGGTGTACGAGTAACAACCTTAGAAGAATAGTCACGATACCTGGGTGGAGTAGGTGCCTGGGATTGGAGTGATTCTGCTTCTGAGGCATCCCAATGATCTTTAAGCCTAGCAATGATATCCTTTTGAAAAGTTTCAATCTCCTTAATCATAAAAGATTCCAAGCACGTTAGTGAATCTGTAAATTGCTCTAACTGCTCATCTACATGATTTTCTAGGTCTTTAATATGATCATCCTTAGGCAGCATCTGGATGGCATGGAAACTGCCTTCTAGGTATTGGAGTCTAGATTCAAGGTCATGATTTGCTGATTTTGAGTCCTCAGCAATCGACCGTATGGACCTATGCAATCTGTCAGCCCTGTACTGTAAATTATCTTTCAAACATTCAAATCTAGACTCAAATTTCTGATCTGCTACCTTGGATGCTTCAATAACCGATTGAATGGCATTGTCCAATTCTTCAACCCTATGCTGGGTATTTTGCACCATTGCATCTAGTTGATGAGTAACATTGCCTATCTGAGTTTCTAGCTGGCTACAGATATTCTTTAGCTGGTCATGGTCTTCTGACAGCCTAGGCTCTAAGGTCTCAGACATGGAGGATCTCTCTGTGTTTATCTTATCATAAATACGCTGTATCTCATCAGACAGCTCTGTCTTTAGTGTATTGGACACAGAGCCAAGCTTATCATCCAATTTCTGTTCCACTTGCTGCACAATTGTGGTCTGACCTAATCTGTTCTCCAAAACCTCATTGAGTAAAGCTGTTATTTCCTGCAAGCAGGTGGTGAGGTTATCTCTGTCCCTGTTCCTGAGTCCTCTGGCTAGTAATACTATTTGTACCAGCAAGCTAACTGCCATTATGGCATATAGGCCAGTAATTGGCAAATTAGCATCCTCCTCAAACAGTGAATTCACGTAATAAGCAAAAGTATTACCAATTTTAGCAAATGATAAATATTCCGCCATAATTTTACCTGATTTCTATTCCAGATGCAGTAAATATATTTGACCAGCAGGTAGCACAGGCTTTCAGTTATTCCGAGGCGTTTGGCAGCAGTCGGTCAGCGGTGGAGAGAGGTCACAAAAGTGGCTGTGCTTATCTTAGAGAGTATACGGCCTTGCGTCTGCAACCACTGAAACAGATGTGGCTTTCCCGCAGCAGCAGCCAGGGGAAGCCTCTGCTGTAAGCCGAGGCCTACCTCAACTCTAGGCAACTAGAAACTGTCTCCGAGCTGGGTGGATGGTTCTAAGCAGCTCAGCTGCAGCGGGTCGGCAGCTAGCTGGGAGCGCCTGTGGAGAGATGGAGCTTTCTGGGCCTAGGCTGTGGGCCCGATGGAACCCACAGCCTGTCCCAAATGAGGTGTAGGTTTCCAATATCCCACTTCTGACACCAGATATAGTGGGAAATTACCAATACGGAGTCAGGAGAAATATAAGGGTATTTAATAGGGAAAAGCCTTACTTACAGAGCAACCTAGCCAGCCGGCGTGGCAGCAGTCTGTACAGCAAGCAGCAAAGTGAAACCAAAAGCGCAAATGCAGTCACACTACGTCACTCTGACCATGCCCTCACAAGCGTGGTCAGGCACACCTGTAGCCAGCCCCTAAGTAGGTGTGGCTACAGCTTCCCCTACAGCAACCCTTTGAGACATACCATGAGAGCTACTAAAATGGTTTATATAAAACTAAAGCAAAGATAATAGTCCCAGCTATTGGACAGCAGGAGGATCACAAGTCATAGGACTGCTGAACAAAGAGACCCAGGACCCAGAAAATCCCTGGTGTAGCCCCTACACAGACCCTGAAGGGTTCAGCCCCAAGCCCCAACCCTGAATTTGGGGCCCAAGTCATAGAAACCAACACTTTATTCCTATGCATAGTGCCAGGGAAAAACACCCTAACTCTGAAAAAAGCACCAAAAGAACCACACTTGGCCCCTAGATTTGGGACATATAAAATAAATTCACTCAGGCCCTAGAAATGGACCTAAAAAGCCAAAAAGAATCATTGAAAGAAACACAGTTTGGCCCTGGAATCCATCTCTAACCTGACTCAAAACTATCCAATCCCTGAGATAGAAAAACTGACCAACCCCAGGCTAGCAGGCTTGGAATTCCCCCCAGTGGTGGGGGGTGTCTTTTTATGCTGTGAATATATGTTTCTCTTATTGGTTGATGAATGAATCTGTTTCAGCCAATTGACAGGCAGGATGTAGCCAGGCAGTAAGTATAGGCGGGGCTATCAGACTAGGAGAATTGTGGGAAGAAGAAGGCAGAGAGGAGCCAAGAGGGAGATGCCATGTAGCTACTGGGAAGATAGGACTCCAGGCATTCTCCGGAAAGCCAAAACCATAAGGAGATACACAATTTAATAGAAATGGGTTAAAATTAGGAGAAAGCTAGTCAAGAAGAAGCCTGAGCCATTGCCCAAACAGATTAAAACTAATTAAAATTAAGCCTCTGTGTGTTTATCTTGGTCTAAATTGGAGTGGGACTAGGTAGAACAGAAACTTCCATCTACACTCTGGGTTTGGAATCTCCTCAGGCTAGGGATTCCCCTAGACTGGGAATTCCTGCCACTTCATGGGGGCAACCAATCACCATCCAGAGGGTTTGGAATCCTCCTAGACCTAGGGCAGCCAATTAGCTCAGAGTCCAAGTTTGAGCCAATCCCGAGGCTGTAACTATGCAGTTTGAGAGGACTTGAGTCAATCACAAGCCTATAGCTAGGCAGGTTTGGAGTTCCCCAAGTCCTGCCCTCCTGCCTGGCTACTATATAAAACCCCTTCCCTCACTGCTCTGGGTCAATCCTGCTCTGTTCCTGTTGCTGCTGCTGTTGTTGCCACTTGGAACAGGGAGGGGGTTAACTCACAAATAAAGACTCTTTTTTGCATTGGAGTTGGTCTCCTAGTGGATGTTTGGCTTCCAGATTTCAGGCTTAACACTTAGGTAACTGAGATCTTGTTTCAAAAGACAAGGAAAACAGGAGGTTACATGTAAGTGCTTGCAGCCTGATGAGCCTTGAAGGCTGTAGGTTCAAATACTCATATTGCAACAACAACAACAACAACAACAACAACAATAATAATAATAATAATAACAAGCAACCAACATATGAAGGTGACTGATGGGAACATAGCTTAAAATCACTCTTGTGAGAAGGTGGTCTTGGTGCACACCTTTGATCCCAGCACATGGGAGGCAGAGACAGGCATATATCTTGTGAATCTGAGGCCAGCCTAGTTTACAGAGGGAGTTCCAGGAGAGCCAAGGCTACACAGAGAAATGCCATCACAAAGAACAAAAAGAAAAAAAAGAACCATGTTGTGTAACTCAAAAGCCATTTTGTGTAGTTTGAAATAATGATGACTGAGCTAGCCACCAGGAAGCTATGATAACATGCAGGGCTCAGAAGCAAGCCCCTGGCAGGCCACATTTCAGCTCAGGTGCAAGCCTAGCCTGGAACAGGCCTTGGTATGCTAAGCAAGTAACACCAAGGTGGTAGTGATCCAAACCAGCATAAAGCTATGTGTCTCTGTGATGGCAAAGCTAAGGCCCAATGAGATAATACAAAAATTGGAACTTTGGGGACAGTTTCTAGGTCTATACTTCTGTGCTCCTGTGATATGGCTTCTCTAGCCTCTTGTTGATATCCAGATGACAGGGGGACTTGAGATTGTACATGGCCCTGGGCTTAGTGACTATGGAACAGACCTCCGGTCAGTGCTAGCCCTTGGCTTAGGTTCTCAAGGACCTGCTGGACCTCCACCAGTGCCATCCTCCCAACCTGCCACAGCTGCAGGAGTTTAGAGTAGACAGGAGTAGAGCCTGTGAGTTTATGAAGCATCGTCACTGGAGAAGACTCCCCAGTGGAAGCCTCCAGCAGCATGGAGACTAACAAGAGAAAAGCATGAAGACTTCCCTAGTGCAAAGTTTCACAGCGCCAGAGCCTTCCTAAGGTAGGGAAGGCCCAGCAAGTGCTTCAACCTGAGATTTTATGCTAGAGTTGTTGGAGGAGCAGCTTGCTCCCCCCTTTCATGTGTCTGGTCTGCTGCATCCTTCTGCTCCAGGACTGTCCTGGTAAGTCTTTCAGGGACCCAGAAAGGATTTTCTTCATTCTGTGGGAAAACACAAACAGCTCCCCTGGATCTTATTAAAATAGGATCCGGGCCTTTCCATTCATTGGTTAACACATCTTTCCATTTCACCAGTTCCTTAGGTCGATATGGGTCTAAGCAATGTCGCTCTGCTGCGGTCTGATCATGCTCATCTGAGTTTAAAAAATTTATGGTGAAGAGCGCCACTGCTATGGCAACTCGTGGCATGGGGGGGGCAAATCCTTTATTATTCCCCCTCTTTGTTTAATTAAGTATGATTTGAGCATGTGATGTGCGCGCTCAATGATGCCTTGCCCTTGAGGGTTATATGGCAAGCCCGTAATACATGTGACTTGCATTTGTGCACAAAATTGTTTAAATTTCTGAGAAATATAAGCAGGTCCATTGTCAGTTTTTAAGTATTTAGGCTTTCCCCAGGCACTCCATGCCTCAAGACAGTGTTGAATTACATGGGAGGTCTTTTCTCCAGTGAGTGGTGTGGCATGGAGAACACTGGAGCAGGTGTCTATTGATACATGCACGTACTGGAGTTTCCCAAAGAAAGAAACATGAGTGACATCCATCTGCCATACTTGTAATGGTAAAATCCCTCTTGGATTTACTCCAGTATGACGGACAGGGAGAAACTGACAACAATTGTGACATTGAGTAACGATATCACGTGCCTCTTTCCTAGTAAGAGAGAAGCGCTTGCGTAGGGTCTCAGAAGTAACATGAAAGTTGTCATGGAAGGCCTTAGCGGCTTGCAGCGGGGGGACAAAAACTGCCGCAGTCAGCCTTGTGGCTTTATCTGCCAAATCATTTCCTTGGCTCATTGGGCCAGGAAGTCCTGAATGAGCCCTAATATGTGTAATATACATGGGAGCCTGTCTGGTTAACAAACAATCTTGTAATTTTTGGAATAGAGATGCCACTCTGCTAGTGGATCTAATGACTCCAGCCGTCTCCAGTAAATTTACAGCATTGACCACATAGGAGGAGTCAGAAACAATGTTAAGAGGACCTGGGAATTTTTGAAGAACATCTAATACCACTAAGCATTCTACCACCTGAGGGGAAGTCTCAGCATATTGCCGTGAGAACACCTGGGTACCCACAACATAGGCTCCCAGGCCAGTCTTGGAGCCATCTGTGTATACCACTAACCCGTCTTTTAATGGAGTAGGAGAGGTGATTCGGGGAAACACAATAGGATGAGATGCAGCAAAGTGCAACAAAGGGTGTCTAGGGTAATGATTATCAATTTTTCCCAAAAAGGTGGTGACTAATATGGCCCAATCATCAGAGGTGGCGGCCAAAGTCTGCACTAGAAGAGAGTTATAGGGAACAATTAAGGCCGCAGGATGTCTGCCAAAATGGCTGACAGCGGCCTTCAGGCCCTTAAGGGCAAGTTGAGCTATGGCAGCAGGGTACCAGTCAATGATCTTCTGAGGAGAGGCATGTGGGTGGATCCATAACAAGGGCCCATTTTGCCACAATACTGCAGTGGGCAATCTTTTTGTTTTAAATACACAAAGGGAGAAAGGCTGAAATAAATCAATGCGGTATAGTTGTGCTTCTTTAATGGCTTCTTCCACTAAACGGAGGGCCGTCTCTGCAGCGGGAGTCAAAGACCTGGGGGAGGCAATATGGGTATTCCCTTTCAAAATATCAAACAGAGGTTTTAATTCCGCAGAGGGGAATCTTTAAAAACGGCTGCAGCCAATTTATGTCTCCCAATAATTTTTGAAAATCATTCAAGGTATGTAAATCATCTCTATAAATCCTTAATTTCTGTGGGAGAATCTTATTTGGGAGCACCATGGAGCCCAGGAAGTGTCCAGTATCTGCAATTTGGACCTTCTCTGTAGCAATTTGGAGGCCCCAAAGTTGTAAATTTTTAAGCAGTAAAGGGTAAGCCTCTCGAAGAATCCTTAAATCCCTATGGCACATGAGCACATCATCCATATAATGGATCACAATTAAATTTGGATATTGTTCTCTTATTGGTCTGAGAGCCTCCTGTACATATAATTGACATATGGTAGGGCTATTTGCCATGCCTTGATGTAACACCTTCCATTGGAATCGCTTATCAGGGTCCATATGATTAATGGAGGGGACAGTGAATGCGAAACGCAGCCTGTCCAGAGGAAACAAAGGAATAGAGAAAAAACAATCTTTGATGTCTAATATTATTAAATTCCAATTTTTGGGTAATGCAGAAAGCACGAGAAGACCTCGTTGCACTGCACCAAGGGAAGACATTTGCTCATTAATAGCTCTTAAATCATGGAGCAAACGCCATTTACCTGATTTCTTTTTGATGACAAAAATTGGAGTATTCCAAGGGGAGGTTGATGGTTCTATGTGCTCCAAAGCCAATTGTTCTGCAATAAGATTGGTTACAGCCTCCAGTTTTTCAGAGGTTAATGGCCATTGGGGAACCCATACTGGATCCTCTGTCTTCCATGGTATGGGCCGTGCTGCCCCAATGGCACCTAGGAAAAACCCAGGCCTTGTCTTCCTGGATTTGGGTCGGGGGATATAGGTACTATCTGCCCTTGTTCTAGGCGTCCTAATCCTTTTTCTGATTCGTACCCCACTTTTCTCATGATGTTGATAGCTTGTGGTGAATATTCATTAGACAAAGCAAGCCTCATACCCTCCATGATGTCACGTCCCCATAAGTTAACAGGGAGAGGGAGCACGTATGTGACAAACTGTCCTTGATGACCCTCCATTGATTTCCAAGTGAGTGTGGAAGAACTGATAGTGGGGTGAGAGCGATAACCCAAGCCCTGTAAAGAGTGTGATGATTCTGTAACCAGCCAGGATTTTGGCCACCAATGTGAGGAAATTATACTTTTATCTGCCCCTGTATCTAAGATACCCTCAAATTTTTTGCCATTAACCCATAGAGTCAATTTTGGTCAATCATGGAGTTGAACAAGTAGGTAGGCTGAGTCCTGTCCTGAAGAGCCCATCTGCCTCTTTCCTGCATCCTGATAGGGGTCGCCTGGGAGGAGTAGCAATTGAGCTATTCTGTCTCCTTGACTGATGGAAAAGATCCCATTTGGGCTGAAGCATAGAACCTGGATCTCGAGGGAATGTTGACTGTCAATGACACCCGGGTGAACAATTAGTCCCCGTAGTGTAAGCGACCCTCTACCGAGAATAAGACCTATACTCCCTTTCGGCAATGGCTTGGGGGTTTGGACAGGAACAGGCTGCATGCCCATCTGAGGCATCAGTAAGAAGTCGGAGGCGGCACACAAGTCCATTCTTGCTCCGACTCCGGGGGGGGGTCCTGTCTGTCACCCTGGTGAATCTGTCTCCATATTTTGGCGGGCCCTGAGACCAAGGGCCCACTGCTCTGTTTTTTGGAATCTCATTTATTGTTGTCTCTATAAGAGGGAGAATCCTATCTTTTATATCTCTCACAGAGCGGCACTGATCAGCCTTATGATAGCCTTTGCCGCAGCGAGTGCAAAAAGTCAGTGGACCTCTCTCCCTATCTGGCATTTTACAATCTTTTCTCAGGTGTCCTGCCTTTCCACATCTAAAGCAAGTTCTTTTATCCGGCCCCTTAAGGGGGCACATCTGAGACTGTAGGATGGCAGCAGCTAACCCTGCATTAGTAAGGGGTCCCCCAAGTTCTCTACAGACCCTAAGCCAATCTTGTAATCCTTTGTTTTTTCTCGGGGCTATAACTGCGCGACATTCTTGGGTGGCCTGTTCAAAAACTAGCTGTTCAATTAGAGGCATGGCTTGTTCTGAATCACCAAAAATTCGACCGGCAGCCTTGGTCATTCTGGCCACGAAGTCAGAAAATGGCTCCTGGGTCCCTTGGATAATTTTAGTGAGTTGATTGTCAACCCCTCTTTTCTTGGAGAGCGCCTTCCAGGCCCTAATGGCCACGTTGGCGATTTGTGGATAAGCGCCCCAATGATAATTTGTTTGATCAGCTGCAAAACGACCCTGGCCCGATAACAGGTTGAATGTCCATAGTTGTTGTTCGGGAGTTAAGGCCATTGCGTTAGCTCTGGCCTGCTCTTGCGCGGCCTCATGCCAGAGTGCTTTCCATTCCATGTATTGGCCCATGCTTACAAGCGCAGCTTTTGTGACCATCTGCCAGTCAGATGGTGTCAAAGCATTTAGGGCAAGTCTATCTAATTGTGCAAGAGTAAAATTGGCTGTGACTCCATATTTCCTGACTGATTCTGCCAATTCTTTTATCTGATTATATTCCACGGGCGCATGCATCCGCTCTCCCTCAATGCCCTCAAAGATGGGAAAAGCGAGGTGCAGCTTTCTTTTTACCTTTTCTGGAATAAAGGAATAAGACTTCAGGTGCATCTCATAGGGAGGGGGCGCTGAAGGAGCAACCTGTGAGAGGGCTGTTTGAAGCTGCCGTCTTCGAGGTTTTTTGCCACTTTATATATGGTCATCTAGATGGTATCTTTCTTTCTCATATTTAGCAGCCTCCTCACCTAGCTCAGCTTCAGTATCTAAGACTTCATCTCCTGAGCTTTCAGAGTCATCAGAGCTATCAAGATTTAAGGCTTCAAGCTCATGTACAGGGTCTGACAAATACACTCCCTTGTCATTAGACACACCGGGAGGTCCTTTTTCCTTTTTTGTTGCCATTTCGTTTCTTGCGTACACTCCCTTGTCATTAGACACCCCGGGAGGTCCTTTTTCCTTTTTTGTTGCCTTTTCGTTTCTTACATACACTCCCTTGTCATTAGACACCCCGGGAGGTCCTTTTTCCTTTTTTGTTGCCTTTTCATTTCTTACATACACTCCCTTGTCATTAGACACCCCGGGAGGTCCTTTTTCCTTTTTTGGGACCGCGCACGCCCAACCTCTCACTATGTTCGGTTTCTGACATGTAATTCTGGACTTCTTCAAGATTGCTACAACAGCGAAAAAGATCAACAATCCCAAGCCAAAGTCCAGAAAAGACATACCTCTCCGAATCGTACCTCCCTGCAGTTCTGAATCCTCCTTGTAGCCAGGGGTCTCTGATGGTGCTGACAATGATGAGGTCAATTTCCCGGGTTTTGGCACCAGATGTTCCGCGCTACCGTCTCGCCAGCAAAAATGACGTGGCACACTCCTCAGGATCCTTCTGCAGTAAAGCTTTAATGCGTCTTGAGAGAGAGAGCATAAGCTTACAGGGCATAGACTCCGAACACCCAAAAACCCCTCCCTTATATAGGCTGGCAACCGCCGCCTCAGAAGTGTGACTCTCTGACTGGCTGAAGCTCGTCGGACCATATGACATCAGTTGATCGGACCTTATGATGTCACGAGAGGGGCGGAGACTAAGGGCTGGAAAGTTACAAAGTTACCTAGTGCGCATGCGCACTAGCTTGTAACGGCTCCTTACAGGCTAGCTCCACCCTCTGATCTTCAGGTAAGGTTTCTATGTCAGAGCACAAGCAAAATATCACTACAGAGCAGCATCAACCATCTCTCTCTCTGTGTGTTTACTCTTGCACAGAAACACTCTGTGCCAGAGGTATATGGCCCGTGATACAGTCTCCTTTTACTGCAGCTAGTCATAAGGTTCCTCCCAACATCACTTAGCTGGACCATGAAGAGGGATTTGTTACCCCACTTTACCCCCAGTAGGGTCTTCTCAATTCTGCATTTCATCAGACAGACCTAATATGCATTGTCATCCTAGATGAGAGGTGAAAAAATCTGTTCCCATCTGACAGCCAGTGATGCTGGGACAGGATCTTGAACCTGTGAGAGCCCTGCATGGATGTGAGGCAGCCTGAGACGGTTAGCATGCCTATCTCCTGTACCTGTCCCTACAGGTCTCAAGAGACCCTCCATCCTTGGTCGGAGATGCTCCTATCCAACTACTAGAGCACACGTGGCTGGGAGGACAAAAGTCAAGTGCAGGGACTGGAGAGATGGTTTATGCATTAAGAGCATTTCTTGCTGTCTCAGAAGACCCATGAGACAGCGAGCCACTGTAACTGAAATGCTAGGTGGACTCCACTGCCCTCATGTGGCCTCTACAGGAATTACACATATGTCATGGCAGAACACTCATAAGTAAATATAAATAAAAGTGCCACAAAAAATGTCCCAACATGTTTGGAGGACATCGTTCTGCTGTGTGGATATCACTCATGCTATAATTTAGAAAACCAGAATCAGATTGCTTTGCATTTCCTGATTTCTTTTATACACCCTTAATGAATGTTCTCTTCTCCTGAGAGGCCTAGAGCAGTATAGGTGTGTTTCCCTTTAACTTGGTATGTGTGATGATTCAGTGAACATGTGTGTGCCATGTATCACATTTTAATGGTAGCTAAATATATGACCTTAAGAATAAAATATGTCAAGTTTTTCTATAGGTGGGGAGTATCCATGGAGTAGGCCATGACATTCATACCCAAGGTGCCATCTGCCGGTGTAGCACTGAGACCCATGGCTGGGAAGTCATTGTGCAGCCCAAGCTGCCTGGAACTTGCTGAGATACATCCATGCCTGAGTTCTGGGTTCGAAGGAGTGTGACTTCTACATGTCTAAAGAAGAGACTTAAGAGTGGAAAGTTGTAAATGGCTTTTTTATTCATAAAATTCAATCATTTTATGGGGGCTTCAAAACAGCACTCATTATATACAGTGAAAAGCCTTAGCAAACTATCAAAACAATGAAAAGAATAAAAGAAATAACAAAAGTAACAAAACTTTAAATGAAAATGAAGAAAACCAAAAAAACAAAAGCACAAGTATTCCAAGATGTAAACTAATAATAATATCAAACAACAAAATTAAGCAAAGCTCCTGGGTTCCTTTGGAACTTTCTGTAGGAAAAAGCAAATGAATAACATAAGGCCAAGGAACTGGATTAGTCTCTCAGTGAGTTATCTTCAGCAGCACTTGTGCATGGTATGGAGTCAGCCTCAGCACTGCACTACAGAGAGAATGTTATGCTTTTGATGAGGTCTGTCTGGATAGCAGTGTGACATAAACACAGTCCCCTTGTAGATTTCCCATCCCATATGGAGTCAGCTTGGCAGTAGGCTCACAGAATAACTCTTGCTCACCTGCATAGCCTTCTCCATGCTGTTTTCCCACACTGGGCCACTTGCTGATGGATGTCAGGCTTCTGAGTAATTTGTGGTGTGTCCTCTGTATCTCAAGCTTCTGTCTGATGAATGCTTTCTCTGGGATTAGTGAGCCAGCAGATGTGGAACAGATTGGGGCTGGATCCTCTGATGTTAGGTTGGTATTTGCCTCACTGGTGAGTTCACAGCTGCAAGGAGGTGGCCTTTTCTGAGGAGGCCTTGATCCTGGAGTGTAGAATGTCAAGCCTGCAAGGTGTCTGTGGCTCCCTCCAGACTTCTTGATTCTCTTAAGCGGTGCTGTCAGAGAAGGAATGGAAAGATGTCAGACATAGAAACAGTCTCTCGTTGGTTTTAATTTAAATACAGTTAATTAAAAAAAAAGACACATTCTCCCTGGGCTGCTGGCATGAAAAAATTCAGGGCTTATGCACCCCTAGTGAACAAAAGTTAAGGGAGAAAACGCACCCCATGAATACCCTGGTTGCTGGGAATGGTGCTTAATGGTGGCTCACCTGCCTGGCTCATAGTGCTCCTGCGTCAGCAGCTCCATCTGCAGGAGGCTCTCCTCCTGGGCTGTGGTCTGTTCCAGATCATGCTGGAGGAGTTCAAACCTAGGGGAGGAAGAAGCTGGGACAGAGGCCTGGTGGGAACCTGCCATGTCAGCTTTTGAGCCAATGGACAGGTAGGATGTAGCCAGGCAGGAAGTATAGCCGGGTCTACCAGACTGGGAGAAAGGGGGTAGGAGAAACACAGAGAGAGTTGCCAGGGAGACACCATGTAGCTGCCAAAGGAGTAACATGCTGGAGCATTATGGGTAAACCACAGCCTCATGGCAATACATAGTTCAATAGAAACAGATTAATAATTAAGAAATAGCTTGCCAATAAGAAGTCTGATCCATTGGCCAGTTTATAATTAATATAAGCCTCTGTGTTCATTTGGGACCAAATGGCTGCCAGACAGCCAGGACAGAATCCTCTGTCAACAAATGTAAGCAACTTTGACACCTGCAGATACCACTGTCCTTCCACCCCCACAATGTCCCTATCTGACACAAGTGGCAGTCTAGCTCCTTCCCACTTTTGTCGAGTCTCAGGATCTGACCACCTTTCTTTGACTCCTCTTATGTCCATACTGGACCCTCTGTTCCCAAACTAACCCCAGCTGGCCTGTACTTCACATGGTCCTCACACTGCCCCTGCCACAATGCTACTTGTATACCGGGCTTCCTCCAGATATGTCTAGCCAGATGGGGTGAGGGGTGAGGTGGGAACAGGGTAGGAATGGTGATGGGACTGGAGCCCAGGACCCACTTCTTTGGCCCACTTCTTTGAGATGAATTTTAGAGAGAGAGAAACATGGACCAGATACCAGATATCCCAAGCACACAGAAACCTCCCGTGGGCTCCAGGTGAGCAAACAGAGCCCAGTGGTTCTATGGGGTGGGATCTCTGATCTGGAGTTATCTCCCCCAATGTACTGTCTGCTCTGCGAGGCTCTGGAAGCCAGAATTCAGGATGATAGGGCAGAAATCTCCAGGCTGCAGCCCAGAAATGGAGTTTGACCCTGGCAGCCTGTGCTGGCTGCTGCTGTGTCCACTGACACTTGTGCTCAGCCAGGCAGAGGACACCCAGACTCTCAGTGTCTATGATGACAGAGAAAGTACTGGACAAGTCAATGGTGAGTAACTCTGTCCCTTGAAGGGGTGGATCAGAAATGGAGCCATCGCTAGGCAGGCTTACAGCCTTAGGCCCCTAAGCCCTGAGCCTTTGGAACTGGGGTGTGTTCTTCCCTTCACCAGCCCAGGGTTCCTGAGGGCTGGAGTAGGGACACTGAGTTACCCACAGTGTCTGAGACGTGTAAGGTCACTCTCTCTACATTTTTTGTCCCTAAAGGCAGGCAGGGCACAGGTTGACTAATGTCCCCTCTTCCCATTGCTGAGCTCAAGGAGTTGAAACCCCAGCCCAGCTTCATCTGTGAGGCTTCCCAGGCAAGTTCTGTGAAAATGACAGAACCCTCTGGCCAGCAGAGGACACAACAGGGCCAGGCAGCCCCAAGACCACCACCGGCCAATAGAGAAGGTACCAGTTCATGCAAAGCTGGCCAGAGGGCTCTGTTTGGTAGCCTGGTTGTCCACAGCTGCCCTGGCCTTGCCTCTCACTCTGTAGCAGCTGACTTTCAAGTTGGCTGGTTCCTATCACATGCTGTGTGATGATGATGTGCTGCTCCTGGACAACCAGACTTCCCCATGGCAACTGGATGTCATCTGCCTGGCCTTCCTGGGCTGCATTCTGTCACTGCTGGACGTAGCCTGTGCTATCAAGCCACCGTGCAGACTGGCAGCCAGTGGTTGGCTCTGAGGCCATGCACTCAGAATGATGGCCTGGTACCGGCTTCAGTGATGGCCTCTTTCACACCCAGCAATGTGCTGCTGATGCTGCACTACTTGACTCCAAGCCCCTGTGTGCCCAGCCTGGTGGTCAGCACCCCCAGCAGTTGGCCTCGCACAACACACAGTGTCTTCAGAACTTCTCTGCTAGCACCATGACACCTTACTCTGTGTGACAATCCCAGGGGTGCTCAGTCACTACCCACATCCTCCTGGTCTCTGCTCTCCACAAATTTCCCTTCCTGCCAAATGTGTGGACAGTGGCAACGCCTGTGGTTTGTGTCCCTGTGGCCTCTGTGGCCCTCACTGTAGAATGGACACTTCAGAGCTTCACACACAGCTGCCCTGCCAACCTGAGACAGGGCTCCCCAGAGAGCTCGACGTCCCAGGAATATATTGTGCTGGCTTTTCAGTTGAGATTTGCATCTTGAGGGTGATTTTGTAAAGACAATAGAGGTGGAAACATGAGATTGTCACCACATGGGCTCTGCTTAGCAACCTAGCAAGAACTCCTCTGGGGGACCAGGAGCTGATGGACAGGACCCACTGAGCCATTCTTATTTCTGAGGTCATCAAATATCTGCCTGTTAGAAACATTCCAGCCACACAGGAAGTAGCTTCAGGGAAGAGGCCTGGCCTTCACTGACCTCCATGCTCAGAGGCTCCCAGGGTCCTTTGCAGCCTGAAGACTCATGTCAATTGCATCAATCAAAACTAGGGGAACACCGAAGTTCTTAAGAAACACTCCCACCCCATGCTGTTATGACCCCCCCCAATTCTGTTCCCCAACACTGCTTTCCTGCCTGAGACAGGGTCTCACTATATTGGTCTTGTAACTCCTGGGCTCAGGACCCTCCAACTTCAGCCTACTCATATTTGACACTGTGGCCTCAGTAGCTATGCTGTCTCCACCTCCCTGTGCTGAATGACAGCTAGGAACCACTTTGGGCTGGGGATGGAACTCACACATTTGTGCCTGCCAGGCAAGTACACTACCAACTGAGCTACACGCCCATCCCATTTTAACTTCTCAAGACAGGGTCTTATGCATCCCAGGATAGCATCAAGCTTCCCAGGAAGCTGAGGATGACCCAGAACTCTAGTTCTGAGACAAGGTCTCACTGTGCAAGACTGGCTGGCCTGGAAATCTGTATGTAGACAGGGCTGTCCTGACTCTGTCATGTGAATGCTAGGATTGAAGACACATGTGCCACTACCACTGGCTGGATTTGGTTTCTTTTAAGTTTTCTATTTATTGTGTGTGCCTGTGTGTGTAGAGGTCAGAGGTCAAGTTGCTGGAGTTGGGTCTTTCGTATGTGTCCCAGAGATGAAACTCAGCTCACCAAGCTTGGCAATAGGTACGTTTACCATCTTTCAAAGTCCTAATTAGATATTAAGAGTCCCCACAAAAGCTAGCCTATTAACTACATGGTCCACAGTGGAAGGGAGGAAGTTGGGCCATTGGAATGTATACTTGAAGGCTGTTCTGAGACCACAACCATTCTCTTTTTATTTGCTCCCACAAGATGGTCAGTCCCAGTACAGCTAGGAAAGGGGCAGGGCCATGACCTTAGACTGAAACCTCTGGAATGTTGAGACAGAGTCAGCCCCAGGCAATAATGCCACCACATAAGGGTGAGGGGCTGGGTTCAGTCCCCAGAAACCAGGTGAAGAATCCAGCATGGTGGTCTGTGCTCATGCTCCCAGCACTGTGGTGGTGGAGACAAGAGGATCCTAGGGCTCAGTGGCCTGGCAGCCTAGCAGGGTGCTGTAGTCAGGGTCTTTTTTAGAGGATCAGTATGGAAGGGTCAATATTTGAAAATGTATCAACCAGAATTTATTAAGGAGGCTTTAAAGCAGCAAGGACAGTGGCTGAGTTCCCCATGGTCACTAGGCTCCCAAACAGTGAGGGCTCTATAGAGAGGCCCTGTCCAAAACAAACAAACAAACAACAAAACAGAAGAGCTGATGATGTCCAAAGTGGAAGGTATAGAAAGAAAGTGCATCAGATTATCTAAAACACTGCCTCACCTGCACTTCCTTCAGTCTGTGTGAACAAGGCACAGAGGAGATGTAAACAGACCAGACCTGCTCACAAAGTGGAAGGATTCAAGAGTCAGGCCTGCAATGTGATTAGCCCTGTCCTGGGAGGGGGCTGTGGTCCCTGAAGGCATCTGGAATAAAGCCACACTAGCTGCAGGTGGGGATACCCTGGGCCTCTTCCCAGACCCTGGTTTATCAAGACTGTTTCTTTACTGGCCTCCAGTACCTGGCTGACATCTGTGGACCCAGGAAAGAGAAGGGACAACTTTGCCTGTGGCCACAAACTCTAATGCATTCCTTAGAAAAGCAAACTTTTAAAATAGACATTCATTTGTTGTGTGCAGATTTCATGTAGAGGTCAAAGAATGACTTAGAGAAGTCAGTGCTCTCCTTCCATGTAGGTCCTGGGGACTGAACCCAGGTCATCAGGCTTTACTTGCTGAGCGATCTCAGGATCCTAATGGTGTCTCAAGAGTCAGGCAAAACTGTAATCACCAGCACAGGCTGGAGGTGGGGGTTCCTCTGGAGTTAGAATTGCAAGAGTTGTGTTGCCAGATGTTTGTACTGGAAATAGAACTTGGGTCCTAGGTAAGAGCAGCATGTGCTTTTAACTGCCAAGCCATCTCTCTAGCCCCAACAAATCTCTTATCAGAAGAGCAAATTACTACCAGGCATATTTTAGTAGCACACTCCTTTAGTCAAGCAGTCAAGAGGCAGAGACAGGTGGATCTCTATGAGTTCCAGACCAGTCTGGGCCATATAATATAGTGAGAGCTTGAAGAGATCAATCCGCAGTCCATAAGGCTAAGATTTCTTTATTCAGATAAACACCAGCCAAGCGCAAGCCAGAGCATGCCAGGGGCAGCAAGGCAGCCAGGCCAGAGAGAGGAAAAGGGAGAAGGGACTCTCCACGTGTACACGGTCCTTTAAGAACCATTCCCATGTCACCTTAGACTTCCCTTCACCATGCCTTCATGGGCGTGTCCCAGCACACCTGCCTGGGCTATTAGGAGGCGGGGCTACAGTGTCTCCCTACAATTCCCCTTTTAGTCTAAAAAAAGATTAAAACTGAATAGTGTAAAACATCCAAAATTAACAATCATAAAGGTGAAATATAAGAAGATAGAATAATCTTTTATTGCACATCCTAACTATGTCTATTGCGGCTAAGCCCTAAAGTCATGTGGAAAGGTGTCTAACTTGAACACCTCCTTCCAATCCCAACTCTAAACAATAAGAAAGTTATTCCTAACTAGCCTTACACTACCCTAATAAACAATAATGAGGAATGGGGGTGTAGCATCTTCTAAGTTACTTCCTGCTGAAATGGGAAGATGGTAGCCTTGTGGGGTCCTGTGGAAAAAAATGTTAGCACAGGGAAAGTCTCTATTAGGTTATCTCCAGTCCATGTTAGATGGGATTTACTTGATTGAAGATCTAGGTTGAAATCCTCAACTTGATTGAAGTCAGTACTGGAGGTGCTGGTCGGAGTGTCAGTCGAAACGCAGTGAGTTGAATCCAGTGCAGTCGGAGAGATATGGTCCAATTCTTTTTCCGGAGCATGCAGGGATTGTCGTCAGGCAGGTCTTCATTGGCTGTATGGGACTCAAACATAAGTGTCATCAGAGAAATGTTTGCTTGCACATGTATGTGTACTGGGAAAGGCAGCCATTGAAAAACGACAATTATGAGAGGGTGTAGACCTTGAAAGAAAGAGCCAAGAAAAGACAAAGATAGTCCTCCAATTCTTCATTTATTCTGTATTACATCAATTGGCTTCTTGATATAACACAGAAACTTTAAAATTTTGTTAAATAACATGCTTGGATTTTAGGGCAGGAAAGCCAAATCCAACTCTAAATCCAGCATTGATTTAATTGAATAGGGACTAGGAAATGAAGAGAAGTAGTTATTTGAGAGACAGCTGTAAAGTTTACCTTATGGCATGTTCCTTTTGTTTGATGATTATAGTTACCTTCTTTCCTTTAAGTATTTACCCATGCAGTGTCCTTTGACTTCCAGAGGTGGGTTTTCCTGTGAGGATAAAAACAAAGCACTTCCTATTCCTTTGGGAGGCTTTTATTTAATTCATGAGATATACCTCAGTAAATACCTGTCAGTCGTCCTTGTTGAGAGGGTTGTCTTTTTCAACTCGAATCTTGATCAATTTTGATGGTATCCAAAGATTTTCTTCTCCTGTGGAAACAAAAGCAAAACCCCTACCCCAACGTAACACATGTCTGGGTTTCCATACCGAGGTCAGTACATCTTTGACATACACTGGTTGATTCAGTTCAGCAGTTTTTCCCGTAGTCCAGTGTCTTTCTGCAGCTGTTTGTCCTTCGTCGTTGGCATTGAGAAAGTTTAGTGTCAATAAGGCATTATGCAATCTATGTTTGGGGGGTTTTGACTTACCAGCTTGCCTATGGAGCATCTCCTTAAGTGTCCTATTAGACCTCTCAACAACTGCTTGTCCTGTAGGATTATGTGGTATACCTGTGACCTGCTTTATGTTATAATATTTGAAGAACTGTTCCATTTTTGTGGAGACATATGTTGGAGCATTGTAAGTTTTTATCTGTGCAGGTATGCCCATAAGTGCCATCACTTCTAGTAGGTGTGTAGTAATGGAATCAGCTTTTTCAGAGTTGAGAGCAGTAGCCCATTAGAAACCTGAGAATGTGTCAATGGTATGATGCACATATTTCAAATTTCCAAATTCTGTAAAATGAAAGATGTCCATTTGCCAGATCTCATTCCTCTGAATGCCTTTAGGATTACAGACTGCTGGCAGTGGAGTTTGGTTATAAAAGGAACAAGTAGGACAGTTTCACACTATCTCCTTGGCTTGTTGCCAAGTGATGGAGAAGTCCTTCTTTAAACCCTTGCTATTTACATGTTGCTTGTTATGAAATTCTGAGGCTTCTAGCACAGTGCCAATTAATGAATTATCAATCTCATCATTGCCTTGTGCCAATGGGCCTGGCAGACCCGTATGGGATCTGATATACGTAATGTACAGGGGATTACTTCTGTTTTTATGATTGTTTCCTGTAATTTTAAGAACAACGAGGTTAGTTCAGTATTATCAGGGATGAATTCTGCAGTCTCTATGTGCAAGACGACTCTCTCTGCATATTGGGAATCAGTATCTATGTTAAGAGGTTCTGTAAAATCCATAAGCACCATGAGAATTGCATATAATTCTGCCTTCTGTACAGATGTGTACGGACTTTGAACTACTTTGTTTACCTCACCTGCTTTATAACCAGACTTACCTGATTTGTTAGCGTCATTGTAGAAGGTAAGAACTCCAGAAATGAGGGTTTGTCTTACAATGCGTGGAAGAATCCAGACTGTCTTTTTTATTAATTTAATTCTGTCGTTTTTGGGATAGTTGTTACTAATTGTTCCCAAAAAGTCGGTAAGAGCTATCTGCCAATATTCATTATCCTTCCATAAGGAGGAAATTTCATCATTAGTTAAAGGTACTGTAATTTCTGCTGGATCTTTTCCAGTCAGCTGATGAAGTCTTAGTTTGCCCTTTAAAATCAAATCAGAACTCTTTTCTATATACGTCTTTAACTTTTTATTCTGCTTATGTGGAGAAATATCCATTCTAATATAGTGTCTTCCCTCTGCATCAGAATTCCAGAAGGATATTCTTTGGATGGCAAGATGACCAGAATGCAGTCTAAATCAAGGTTTATCCAATCTACATGCGCATCCAATATTCTGTTTTCTACCCATTGTAACTCTTTTTCCGCCTCAGCAGATAATATTCGTGGACTGTGTAAGTCCTTATCACCTTTTAACGCCATTTTTAAATGTTTTAAGTCATGTCCTTCTACACCAATAATCGTCTGTAATTGAGAAATTTCTCCTAGTAGCTTCTGAAGACTGTTAAGAGTTTGATAATGGTCCCTTATAATTTGCACCTTTTGAGGTCTGATTCTTTGTAAGTCTATCTTATATCCTAAATAGCTAATAGAATCTCCTCTTTGTATCTTTGTAACCCCCATCTAGGCAGAACTTCCTTCACCATGTCAAACATACATTCCAAAGTTTCCTTATTAGAATCCAATAAAAAAATATCATCCATATAATGATAAACAAGAGATTGTGGAAATTTTTTACGAATTATTTCCAAAGGTTGTTGTACAAAGTAGGACTATTTAGCATCCCCTGAGGTAAAACCTTCCACTGGTATCTCCAAACTAGCTGTGAGTTATTAAGAGTTGGTACTGTAAATGCAAATTTCTCTCTATTGCTTTCTTGTAATGGTATAGTGAAAAAGCAGTCTTTCAGGTCAATTGCTATGATCAGCCACCCTTTAGGTATTAAGGAAGGCAATGGCATTCCAGGCTGTAGAGAGCCCATAGGTTGAATTACCTTATTTATAGCTCTCAGGTCTGTCAGAATTCTCCAGTTACCTGACTTCTTGATAACAAATACAGGAGAATTCCATGGGCTGGTAGATTGCTCTATGTGACCAGCCTCTAGCTGTTCCTGTACTAACTTTTTTAGAGCCTCTATTTTTTCAGAGGCCAAAGGCCATTGCCCTATCCAGACCAGTTCATCTGTAAGCTATTTTAATGGCAGGGCCTTTGTTTCCTCTGAAGGCCCATCATTTGTATTTAGTGTCTGTACAGCCTGGATAGTTGGTAACCATTTTCCATGGCATCTTACCCTATTCTTCCTACTATCCAGCGATTTTCTAGAATTCTTATCTGACATTGGAGGGATGTTAATTTGAGTATTCCATTGCTGTAAGAGATCAAGACCCCAGAGATTTATAGCTGTATCTGCCACATAAGGTTTCAGCCTTCCTTTCTGTCCTTCTGGTCCAATGCAGACCACCGAGTTAACACTCCATCAAACTCTAGATAGAGTACCAATTCCTAAAAATCGTACATTTGCCTCTTTAAGAGGCCACTTCTGAGGCTAAGACTTCTGGATAATAATAGTTACATCAGCCCCAGTGTCTACCAAGCCTTTAATAGCTTTACCATTAATTTTTATTTCTAACTGAGGCCTAGAATCATTAATAGAAGCTTGCCAAAATATGCGTTTCTCATTTTTACCAGTCACATGTGATTCTTCACCATTATTCAAACTACCATCTAGAGCAGTATCATTTTCCACAATAGGCAAGGTACTATCTATTCATCCTGTGAGAGATTGTCTCCCACTGCCACTGGGAATGATTGGACCTTTCTCGATGTGGGGGACTACTGGCCCCCTTCGGAGTTTCCCTGACGTTAACAGATTCTCTTGCATGTCCCTAGTCGATCTGCATTCATTAGTCCAGTGTTTGCCCTTACCACATCTCCTACATAACCCAGAGGGCAATGACCTGTCACGTGGGGAATTCTTAGAATTTCTTTGCCTACAATTTCTCCTTATATTCCCATTCTATCACAGCTGAAACATCTATTCTCCTGATGCTTTGGTGGACTCCTGTAGTGTGCTCTTCCTATGCGAGGCTCTGGGTCATGGTAGCTATGAACACTGGCCTCTTGATACCTATATGAGTTCCTGTAAGGTGCTTCTCCTTCCCAAGTCCTTCTGTTACTAAGGCTAAGATTTCTTTATTCAGATAAACACCAGCCAAGCGCAAGCCAGAGCATGCCAGGGGCAGTAAGGCAGCCAGGCCAGAGAGAGAAGGGAGAAGGGACTCTCCACGTGTGTGGTCCCTTAAGAACCGTTTCCACGTCACCTTAGACTTCCCCTCACCATGCATTCATGGGCGTGTCCTGGAACACCTGTCCGGGCTACTAGGAGGCGGGACTACAGTGTCTCCCTACAAGATCTTGTCTCAAAAACAAAGAAATAAAAATAAAAACCCTGCCAACTCCCCAGGCACAGTCATTCTGCTGTATCCACAGACTAAAGGGCACCTGGTATTATCAGGCTTAGTTCTTGGGACCTTTTGGGGATCTGCTGATCATCTTGGGACTAAGGGTGACCCACTGTGCCCTTGAGGTCTGCTGAATGTTTGACGACTAGGCGTTTACTTCCCTGATCCCTCCTTCAGACTAGGCCTGAGTGCAAGAATGCAAACTATCCCTATTGCAGGGGGACTTGGGGGCATGGACCTTTGACTTGAGTAAAATTCCACTGTGACTGTTGGCTGGTATATAAGTCTCCTCTACTTTGAAATAAACTGCATCCTCCTTGCAAGAATGACCCTTTGTCTTGTCTTTATTCAATCCTCAGATTCCCTAGCCTGAACCCAGGAAAAGTTGAAGTGCTGGCGTTACAACAATTGGAGGCCCCATCAACATCAGGAAGGAAGGAAGGACACTGAAGGATCACCTGGGAAAGCTGGCCAGCATTCTCATTGTAGTAAGGATATATTGAACATGGTTGCCTCAACTCCTGAGAGACTTTGGTTGGAAAGGTACTGGAAGGGTGTCTCAACTCCTGAGGGAGCTGGATTGGAAATAGAGTAGTGCTATCTCAAAAAGAAATTACATAAAATATAGAAAAATAGAAAAATTAAAAATAAAAGTAAAAAAAATAGAAAAATAAAAAATGAGAAAAATTGAGTAATAGGAAAGAAAAATCACATAAATGAGTTTACTAAGGTTTTTTTCAGATATCAGACCAGCAAAAACTTAGTTAAAAATATGTTATTCCTACAGAGAAAGCAAGACATAGGGAAGAAGAAATGCATAAAGCCTTCTAGATGTTGCTTTGGATGTGGTCAGGAAGGGTACTGGGTCAGACAGAGTCCCAACAGAAGAGGAAATAGGCAATCAGGCTTATGCCTGAGATACAGGAGAGAAAGGCAGCCACAGATCACCTTCAGCAGGTCAGCCGAGGCCCAGAGGGCAGAAGGCAAGCTAAAGGCCAAGGTCAGAACCTAGAAAACTTGCAGCCTTGAGAGCTCCCATTGCCCAGTCAAATGTATAGAAAATGCTATTAATACAGCCAGTCAGAAACTTTTTAAGACCTTATAGAGAAAGAAAGGCAATATAGATAAATTTGAATCTGTTCAAATTTTGGGTGCTCATCATTCAAGGATTGGCTATAGCTGCTGTGTTACAAGAGATTTCAATTATGGATTTTTCAGTTCAACAGACTAATCATAACCTAAGCAAAGGAAGAGATGAGAGATGTGTACATGTTCTGTGTGTATTGTGTGGCCACACCTGAATGTATGATATGTGATTGTGAATGCGTGAACGCTGACAAAAGTAACTGCTTAAATTGCCTTGGATATGATTAAAGAGATACTTAATTTGCCTTGGATATAGTTAAAAAGCTACTTAAATTGCTTTGGATATAATCAAAGAGACCATCCAATCAATTAAGGTCTTAACAGGAAAGGTTAATTATTTGAGTCCTCAGAACAAGTTGGTGGGAAAACAGCAGAAGCCTATAGTGTTGACTTAGGGAGCAATCTATGTGGAGGATTCTATGGAATTTGGCAGAGGAAAGGATACAAAGATCCTACTAAATTTTTATAGTTGAAAAAGAAAATCTAGAAAAGTAAAAGTTGATACATGAGGATACTCCTTGAGCCTAGACACATGGGATGGGCCTAGGCCCTATCCCAAAGGATATGACAGACTCAGAAGACCCCCTATAGAAAGCCTCACCCTCCCTGGGGAGCAGAAAGGGTCTGGGATATGTAAGGTGTTAGTTGAGGAGGAGGGGGGCAGGGGAGGAGGGGAAGGAGAGGGAACTGGGATTGACACGTAAAACAATCTTGTTTCTAATTCAAATAAAAAAAATTTTAAAAAGTTTTTGAGAAGAAGCCTCAGGAGACAGCTGCCTGCTAGATCCACAACCAGGAATGGTGTCTATGTAGATGTAAACTAGGCCATGTCAGCTAAGATGCAAATGAGGCCTTGTCAGCTAATGAGAACTTTGAAGGTTGGATTGGAAAAGACTGCTCAGAAACTTTAAGTAAACCTCAAAAATTGTTTGGGACATATGTTGTATTCTAAAGAAATTAAGGCTTAAAAGATAGAAATTAGAAAGGATAGTTTGCAATCTTTGAGTGACTTTTTAAAATAGTGGTTCATTGGGCAATTGTTTTTGCTAAATCTTCAGGGAAAATTGATAATTGCAGCTCATAGGCTGTTACAGTTTATGCTAACGAATTTTTTTGAATTCCCCAAAATAGTAAAGAGCAGTCCCCATAAAAATACATTGTCAATTTTTACTGATGATTCTTCTAATACAAAAGCAGCTTATGTTATAAGTGATAAAAAATATGTGGAACAAATGCCCCAAACACAGCTCAGGCATCAAGTTATGAGCTGTTGCAACGGCCTTTCAGCATCTAATAAAATGATTCATTTAATTTGTATACTAATAATCATTATGTTTTTAAGGCTCTTTAAGTAATGGAGACAATTCAGTGCATAGGAAATTTAATGATCGGGTTAACAATGTTATTTAAACAAATTCAAAATGCTATTCACCTAAAAAATTGCCATGTCGCATGGGTAACATTGGGAGCCCATTCAGGCCTTTCCCTGCCTACTGGCTAAAGGGAACATGTCAACAAATTGATTAATAAAATTGGTCAATTTGTCTCAGATAGAGAGAACTCTGCAGTCTCATAACTTTCATCATTAAAATAAAAAAAGTCTGAGAAAACATTTTGGTTTAGCTAGACAGAGTGCTCGTCAAAATTGCCAAACAATGAGGTGTACCCACAATGTTTTTCTGTAACTAATTTAGAAATGAACCCTAGAGATCCACTTCCTAATCATCCACGGCAAATGGATGTTACTCATACTACAAAGTTTGACAAGTTAAAATATACACATGGCAATTGATAGTTATTCAAGTTTCTAAACATGTTACAAAATAATACCTGTGATTGGGCCATTTTTATCTCTGCCACCCAGAGTGATTTTGATAATCATTTCCCATCCAATAATTTGGTTTATAAGCTGATCAAATAGTTAAGGATTGCCCTATTTATGTAGAATTTCTTCCTGTGCCTCACTTGGGAGTCAATCCTGAAGACTGTTGGCAGATGGGTGTAACACATATGCCATCCTTTGGTAAATTAAAATTTGTCCATGTTTCCGTAGATAGTTTTTCCAGACTAATATTTGCCTCTGCCCATTCTGGTGAAAAGGTGAAAGATGTTAAGAGACACTGTCTACAGGCTTTTGCTTCCATGGGGATCCTGAAACAAATTAAGACTGATAATGGCCCCCACCTATGTCAACAGAGGTTTCAATCACTTTTGTCAAGATTTTGAAATTACCCCCCAAACTGGCATTCCTTACAATCCCCAAGGGCAAACTATTGTGGAACATGCCCACAGCACTTTGAAAGCCTATTTAACTAAAGTAAAGAAGGGGGACCTTGAGGGTCACCTTGGCTCCCCTCACTCTACTCTATCACTTATTCTCTATATCTTAAATTTTTTAATTGTGGATGTTTCTGGTAACTCCATAACAGATGGTCATTGGCACTTCTCTGCATAGAAAAGATCTCTGGTTATATGGAGAGACCCTCGGGGCTTTTGGAAAGGGCCAGATCTGGTTTTGGTGTGGGCCCGGGGGTCTGTTCGAGTTTTCCCACAGAATGTTGAGTCCCCAGTTTGCATTCCAGAGCATTGTGTGTGCCCGGTCCCTGCTGATATGCATCAGACATCTAAAGACCCATTGGGCCTTCATGAGGAACCGGCCTGTCAGGATGCCAGCGGGTCTTCAGAGTCAAGTGTGGACAGCTCCAACCTTAGCCTGGGAAAGACAGCCAGCAAAAAGTATTTAGAAAAACCAAATTTCCCCTGATTGTTGGCCTAAAGATGATGATGGGCAGGGCATGCATGGTGACCTGGTCACATCACTTGTTACTGGGTGCATAGGGACTCAAACCTGAAATGGACTATTGGTCATTTGTAAACAAATCTAGGACTTGTGCTCACTGAGACAGACTTTTGGCTGTGGCTTCTGACAACTGGCATAAAGCCTGACTACAGAAAATCCTTATACTCAGCAGTGAGGAAATATTTGACTTAGAAAACATTTGATCACACAAGTCAGCAGTGCTGTGAGAATTTAAATGACCAACAAGCAGGGCTGTGTGGTGGGTCTGGCTGTCACTCTGCAAACCTGAGGACCTGAGTTTGAATCTCCAGCATCTACATAAAAACAAATCCATGAGAGCCTCTAACCCTAGCAAGGGATGAGGCACACAAAAAGATCCTGAGAACTGGTAGTTCAGTGAGACTGTCACAAAAGGAAGACACCTGATATTTCACTCTGGCATGTACATATGTACATGCATGGTTGTACAATCTGGCACAGTCACAGCTACATCACACACAGGCACACACACAGCTGGTGGAAGGTTGGCAGCAGACAGATCCCTGGAACTCTCTGTCTGGTCCAGCCTAATCCATGAGCTGCAGACGCTGTGGGAAAGCTTGTTTGCAGACAAGGTCTCTTCTCTGAGTCTTTGGCTCCTCTTGCTTCCCTTCCCCTCTCTTCACACCACCCCAAGGAAGTCAGCTACATCCACAAGAACACAGGTAATAGAAGAGCTTACAGCAGCAAATCCCAAAGAAGGAAATTGAATACACAATGCCATCACCAACAATAGAAACAAACAAACAGAAAACTCAGGAACTATCAGTCACTGGTCATTAATATCCATCAATATAAATGGTCTCAATTCACCTATGAAAAGACAAGGCTATAATAGATTGGACTCAAAAATAGAATCCATTCTTTTTCTGCATAGAAGAAACATATATCAACCTCATAGATAGATACTACCACAGAGTAAAGGGTTGGGGAAAAAATGTCCAATTAAATGGACCTAAGAAACAAGCTGGTGTAGCTATCCTAATATCTAACAAAATAGTCTTCAAAGTAAAATCAGCCAAAATTAAGGAAGAGCATTTCATATTCATCACAAGAAAAATCCATCAGGGGAAATCTCTATTCTCAGCATCTATTCCCCAAACACACAGGCTCCTGCATTTGTAAAAGAAATGTTACTAAAGCTTAAAACACAAATCAAGCCCCATGCACTAACAACGGGAGACTTTAACACCCCACTCTCACCACACCACTGGACAGGTCTGCCAGACAGAAGCTTAACAGAGAAATAGGAGAACTAACAGATGTTATAACTCAAATGGGCTTAATTAACAGACATCTATAGAACAGTCCACCCAAACACAAAAGAATATACTTTCTTTTCAGCATCAATTGGAAACTTCTCACAAATAGATGACATATTTGGTTACAAAGCAAACCTCAAACAGATACAGCAAAAATTTGAATAAGCCCTGTGTCCTATTGGATCACCACAGTTTAAAGTTAGAATTCAAAAGCAACATTAATTTCAGAAAGCCCACAAACACATGGAAATTAAACAATGATCAACTGAACCACCACAACTTTAAGTCTTTAAAGAAAGAAATTAAAGAAGATATCACAAAATGGAAACATATCCCGTGCCCTTGAATGGGTAGGATCAACATGGTAAAAATGGCAATCCTACCAAAAGCAATCTTCAGATTCAAGGCAATCCCCATCAAAATCCCAGCACAATTCTTCACAGACCTTGAAAGAACAATACTCAACTTCATATGAAAAAACAAAAAAATCCAGTATAGTCAAAACAATCTTGTACAATAAAGGATCATCTGGTGGCATCGCCATCCCAGACTTAAGCTCTACTATAGAGATATAGTAATGAAAACACCTTGGTATTGGCATAAAAACAGACAGGTGGACCAATGTAATTGAATCAAAGACCCCGATATCAACCCACACACCTATGAACACCTAGTTTTTGACAAAGAAGCTAAAAATATATAATGGAAAGAAGAAAGCATATTCAACAAATAGTGCTGGCATAACTGTCTGTCGACATGTAGAAGAAAGCAAATATATCCATATCTATTGCTATGCACAAAACTCAAGTCCAAATGGATCAAATCCATACACACTGAACCTCATAGAAAAGAAAGTGGGAAATACAATTGAAAGCATAAATACAGGACACCACTTCCTAAATATAACATCAGTAGCACAAGCACTGAGAGAACCAATGAATAAATGGGACCTCCTGAAACTGAGAAACTTCTGTAATGCAAAGAACATGGTCAACAAGACAAACCAGCTCCCTACAAAATGGGAAAAAGTCTTCATCAACCCCACATCTGACAGAGGGCTGATCTCCAAATACACAAAGAACTCACTCAAGAAACAAGACATCTAACTATCAAATAATCCAATTAAAAAGTGGGATGCAGATCTAAACAAAAAAAATCTCAACAGAACAATCTCAAATGGCAGAAAGACACTTAAGGAAATGCTCAACATCCTTAGTCATCAAAACAACTCTGAGATTCCATCTTACACAAATCAGAATAGCTAAGATCAAAAATACTAATGACAGCATATGCTGGAGAGGATGTGGAGTAAGGGAAACACTCCTCCATTGCTGGTGGGATTGCAAACTTGTACAGCCACTGTGGAAATCAGTATAGTGATTTCTCAGAAGATTAGGTATCAACTTACCTCACGACCCTACAATATCACTTTTGGGCATATACCCAAAGGAGACACATCCACACCACAAGGACATTTACTCAACTATGTTCATAGCAACATTATTCATAATAGCCAGATTTTGGAAACAACCTAGATGCCCCTCAGCCAAAGAATGGATAAAGAAAATGTGGTACATTCACACAATGGAGTACTACTCAGAGGTAAGAAACAACGACATTCTAAAATTTGCAGGCAAATGGACAGAACTAGAAAAAAATCTTGAATGAGGCAACCCAGACCCAGAAAAACAAATATAGTAGGTACTCACTCCTAAGTGGATACCAGACATAAGGCAAAAGATACCCAGCCTACAATCCACAACCCCAGAGAAGCTAGAACCTGCTTCCAGAAATGGAACAGATGCAGAAATCCACAACTAACCATTGGACCAAGCTCCTGGAGTACAATCCAAGTGAAAGAAGAGCAATAATATGAATAAAGGATTCAAGACCATGATGGGGAAGCCTAAGCTAATGAGAGATCACTGACTCCTGTCTGACATTTGGGGAACCTGCATAAAACTGAACTAGACTCCCTTAATAAATGTAACATAGAGCAAAGGATTACCAGTCTCTCATCCACACTGCCAGAGGAGCTAGGAAACAAGGAGGACCCCAAGAGAAGGTTGTATATTACCTCAAAGAAAGGGAGGGGGATGAGAACCCTTGAACAATGTGGAATCACGGGGCATGGGTGGAAAGGAAAGATGTGGGAAAGGAAGAAGGGGAGGGAGGAGGAGAACAAGAGGCCTGAGAGAGAGGAGGAATAGAGGAGGGCAAGAGAGGAGAAACCTTGATAGAGGGAGACAATACAGGTATATAGATAGGTCTGGCACAGGGGAAATGTTAGGGGATTCACAGGGATGACGCCAACTAAGAATCCAAGCAGTGGTGGAGAAAATGCCATTGATGACCTTCCCCTATAATGAGATTGGTGTCTACCTTGATTACCATCCCTAGGGCTTTCATCCAGTAGCTGTTTGAAGAAGCTACAGGCATCCACAGTTGATCACTGAACCATACCCCTGGAATCCAGTTGAGGAGAGGGAGGAGGGATGGGCAAAGAAGCCATCCCTTTGCTGCAGAAACCCGCAGAAACAGTTGACTTCACCTAGTGAGACCATGGAGACCCTAGTCATAAAACTGAGGAACCAACATTGGACCAAACCAAGCCCGCTGAATGTGGGTGCCAGCTAGGAGGCCAAAACAGTCTATGGGGCTTCTAACAGTGGAGCCAGTCCTTAACCCTAGAGCACAAATAGACTTTGGGAGCCCCATTCCCTATGAAGGGATACTTTTGCAGCCCAGATACAGCAAGGAGGGCCTAGTCCCTCCCCCAAACGATATGACAGACTATGGAGGTCCCTGGTGGAGGGCCTCACTATCCCTGGGGAAGAATTTGGGGATGGGTTGGGGGGGAGGTTCTTAGGGAACATGGGAGGATGGGAGGGTGAGGGAATGGGGGGATGGATATGTAAATATGAGTAGTAATTCAAGAAGAAAAAAGAAAAAAAAGAATAAGTCAAATATGGAAGTAGAAGCAGACACCCACAACTAATCACCGAACTGAACTGAAACCCAGATTCAGAGAAGGACAAGTGAAGAGCACAGGGGTCCAGAACAGGCTGGTGAAACCCACAGAAACATCTGAACTGAACATCAGGGAACTCTTGCTCCCCAGACTGATAGCTGGAATACCAGCATGGGAGTGATCCAGACCCCAGGAACATGGGTTTCAGTGAGGAAACCTCGGAAATCTACGGGACCTGCTGTAGTAGTTCAGTACTTATCCCTAGCATAGGTGTAGACTTTGGGAACCCATTCCACATAGAGGAATACTCCCTGAGCCAACACACACGGGGGTGGGCCTAGGCCCTATCCCAAAGGATACAATAGACTCTTATGATACCCTATGGAAGGCCTCACCATCCAGGGGGAGCAGAAAGAATATGTGACAGATAGGGTTTTAGTTGGGGGGGTATAGTTGGGGAGGACGGGTGGGAGAAGGGAACTGGGATTGTCTTGTAAATCAATCCTGTTTCTAATTCAAATAAAAAAAGTTGAAAAAAATGAATAAGCCAAATAAACCATTTGCTTTTGGTCAACGTGTGTGTGTGTGTGTGTGTGTGTGTGTGTGTGTGTGTGTGTGTGTGTGATAAAATACAAGATATTTTTTCTTTCAGAGTTAAGGTATATACTTCAAAATTGGAGCATTCAATGGTCCATCCTATGTATCCTCTGAACCCTTAGATAGAATTCTTCTTGCCTTTTATAGTGCCTGGTGGCGCCACTCTTGAATATCAGCAATCCCTGCATGGCAGCTGTATCACACCTTTTTCTGTATCTACATCCTAAAAATCTTTCCAAATCATATAGCACATCTGTCATATAGGCTGGGAGTCCAGTCCCAGGATCTCACCCTAATGTAACTTCGGCTACAAGCATGTGATACCGAATAAAGCCATGTAGTCAGAGATTCAAATTTTAATGTATTCATTGATGAGATGCCAAACACCAGATAACAATAAAATTTCCCTAGATTTTAGGAGATATGTTTGAGTGTGGCAAGTCATAATTCTCCTGGTGGATCAGCCATGCACTGGGTGTATCATGCAGTGCAATGCCAAAGCCAGTACAGACCATAGTCTTCATTATTATTATTTAAACCAATAAATCTATAGTTTCAACATCATAGCATGAAACCAGATAAGGATTTATAGACTGAAATATCCCTTAGTGAAAAATCACCTGCCTAACATGTAGGAGGCACTGTATTCAATATTCAGTGCTGCAAATTAGAGAGTGGTACAAATAAATAATTTCACAAAAAATCTTTGAAATTCATTGTTTATTCTGTACCTAAGACTTTTCTGTCCTTATGGCAGCTATATTTCAAAAGAATAATAATAATAATAACATGTCTCCACTAAAAAGCTGGTTTTGAGTGTTTTTATCTTAAAACTTGTAGACTATAGGGGCTAGGGAGATGGTTCGGTTGACCATAAAATACTGAGAACCTAGTTCATTTCCCCAGTGCTGACATAAAAATCCAAACACTTGTAGTTCCAGTACCTCCAGAGGCAGAGACTGGTTGCCTAAATCATACAGTTCTGGTTTCACTAAGAAACTCTGTTTGGAATAAAATAAGATGGACATCAGTTAAGGAAAACATCTGATTTCAACCTCTGGCCAGTAAATGATGTTCACACACAAACACAAACACACACAACAACAACAACAACAACAACAAAACCAAGTAGTCTCTATTTCAAAGCATTATTAGGTCTGGAGAAAATTGAAAACAAAGGACAGATAGGTCCTATATACTCCATACTTTATCCTAGCCACGTGATTTCCCATATTATTAACAATTTACATGGAGTAGACTGTGCCACAATTCATAAACCAAACTGGATACATCATTATTTAGTAAAGATATGATAATATGATACACCACAAACAACATCACACTGAATGATTTCACTTCCTGGATATGTTTCTGTGCTCCAGGGCAATAAAAATATGTCCATGTATTTTGTTCTCAATATTCTTACTGGTAGAATAATTTACTAATATTTTCAGTTCATTTTCTTCTGTTTAAGAGGGAGAAAGGGACAGATACCCCACATACTCTAAGAAAACAACAAAAATGGGCAAAATAAATGCTGTGGACATATAGATGGATTACAGCAAAACTTTTTGAGACAGAATCTCTAGTAATTGTAGACCTCAACCTTTCTATGTATATAAAGATGGTCTTGATCCCCTGATTCTCCTGCCTTTTGGTCTGCCAGTGCTGGGATTACAGATGTTTATAATAATGCCCAGATTATGTGGTGCTGAAGAGTAAACCCAAGACTTTGAACATGATAAAACATAGCTATCTGCTGGCATATGCCTCCATTCCTCATGACAATATTTTCATCCATAGCTGAAGATAAAAGTTTCTTGACACCAGCTTGGCCAAGTCTTTCCAGAAGGACTTCATTTCAGGAGGGAGCCCTGTTGTCAGTGGAGCTGAATGACATCATGACACCTGGGACTGGAGAAGATGAGCCTCAAATATGTTTTCCATTTTGTGCTTTTCTTAAACCTGAAGTAGGACCGCAGATGTGACGCTACAGGGAAGAATAATTTTGAGAAACTCCAGGGGATATTAGAAACTGAGTTGAAGGAGCTGTGGGAATGAGAGTGGCCATCACAGTCAACAAAAAAATTGAAATTTACATGAATGGACACAAATACATGGGATATGTATACACCTGCTGGCTCTGAAAATTTGAACTCTATGTAGAGTTAGACTTTGTAGAAACTTCCATGATGCTTGTCCTGCTCTTTATGTTCCTAGTCCTGTGGTATTCCAGCTATGTCTATTCCTTGGACCGTTCTTACTGTGCTGCAAAGACAAAACCCAGTGTGTACAAGGATGGGGAAATGGTGGTTGCTGCATTTTTCCCACTTTTTACTATTGTTTCAGATTCCATGACTGAGGATCCAAGAAACATGACCTACTATATTCAGTAAGTTCTTTTTTTCCCCTTTCTTCATTGTCTGCCTTATTTTTGAATAGATAATGCCTAGAAATACTATGTGTACATAATCTGTGCTGTCTACATCCTTCATAGTGCTCGTTCTACTCCATATCCCAAGAATTGCTTGTGAGTTATTTTTACTATTTCTATTTACTAGCTTTTTTGCCTCAAAAGAACAAAAGTATTCTAGTTTTGTTAATTCTGGCTTCTCCTTTCTGAGACTCAATAATCTCCTTATTATTTCACCATTACTGGCCCTCTTCCAGCTTGTGTTGTTACTGAATAATATCTAACAGCATTACCTAGAATCACAATACCAGCCTTTGGCATAGATTCTGTACAATGAGTATATGAAAAAATTCTCTTCCTGAATAGTAAAGGATCTTTATTTTTGAGTTACTTCTATTACCTCCTTTGAATTATTTGTATTTATATTGGTATTAAACCTCTGTTAAATGTATAGTTGGCAAAGATTTTCTTGCTCCATGGGCTTTTTCTTTACACGGTTGATTACTGCACAGAAGACATTTAGTTTCATGAAGGCCCACGTTATCATCTGTTGGCCTTAATTCTTGGACAAACATAGTCCTTCCCTACAACTATATTATGGACGGTACTTCCCATGTTCTCTTTTAGCAGCTTTACTGTTTCATTTAGGACTTTGATCCACTTGAATTCGTTTTTTGTTCAAGTTGATAGATACAGGTTTAATTTCATTCTTCTGCATGCAGACACCCAGTCTTCCCAGAACCATTAGTTGAAGATGCTTTCTTTTCTTTGGGATAGGTATTTCTGGCATTTTAGTCAAATATTAAGTTGCTGGGGTTACGTGTACTCAAGTTTGGGATTTGATTTTGTTCCATTGATCTACATGTCTGCTTTATGTCAGTACCATGTTGTTTTATTACTATGGCTCTCTAATATATATTAAGATCTAGAATTGCAATCCTCCAGCATCGTTCTTTATTCTCAGGATTGCTTTGTGTTTCATTTAAATATTAGGATAGAATTTTTATTTGTTACTGAAAAGAGATCAGATGGGATTTTGACTAGGATTGCATTGAGTCTGTAAAAGGATTTTGGTAGAATGGTCATTTTCATTATACTACTTCTACCAGTCAACAAGCATGGGTATCTTTGCATTTACTAGTGTCTTTCTTTCTTTGGAAATTTAAAGTTTTCATTAAAGAAATACTTCATTTTCTTGGTTAGATTTATTCCTAGATGATTTATTTTCCTTAAGGCTATTGTGAATGAGCATGTATTTATGATATCCTTCTTTGTATGTTTGTTGTTGGTGTGTCAAAAAAGCTATTGATTATGTAAGTTGATTCTGCATCCTCCCACATTGCTGAATTTGATAATCATTTCTTTTCTGGTAGAATTTTTAGGATATCTAATATATACTATCATGTCATCTTTAAGTAATGATAGTTTGACCTTTTCTTTGCTTACTTTGCTTAATTTCATTCTTGCTTCATTGTTCTAGCTAGTATTTCAAGCACAATATTAAAAAGGAATGGGGATGGTGAACAGCCCTGACTAATTTCTGAGTGGGATTACTCAAACTTATCTCCATATATGTTGACAATGCTGGATGTAGATTTTCTCATATATATCTTCTATTAAGTTGAGGCCTACTATTCTTTGGGACCTTGATCTTGAAGGCACCATGGATTTTGTCAAAGGATTTTTATACATCTATGGAGATAATCATGTGATTTTTGTCTGTAAGTCCATTATGTCATTTATTTTATTTATTGACTTGAGACATATGTTGAATCATCCCTACATTTCAAGGATAAAGCCAACTTGGCCATTGGTGGTGGTCTTTTTGTTGGATTCTGTTTGAAAGTATTTTGTTGAGTTCTTTTTAGACTATGTTCATTGAGGATATTGGCCTATGATTTCTTTACCTGGTTTTTTGTATTAGAGTGATACTGGCTTTGTAGAAGATGTCTGGGAGTGCTCATTCTGATTCTTTTCTTTTTTAATGGTTTAAGAAGGAATAGCTTAAGAAGGATCTGAAAGATTAATCATCTGGTAGAATATGAGGTGAAACCATCTGGCCCTGGTCTTTTTCAGCTGAAGACTTTTCATTATCATTTTAATCTCCTCATTTGGTGTGGTTCTATTTAGATGTTTGATTTCTGCTTGGTTTAATTTTTTGATTTGGCATAACCTGGAAAGTCATCTTTTTTTAAACTTTTCCAGATTAACAAAAAACAGGTTGTAAAATTTTCCCTCATGATAGTATCAATTTTTATGGTGCTTGTTGTAATGTTTCCCTTTTCATTTCTGATTTGGCTAATTTGGTTCCTCCCTTTTTTGTTTTGGTTAGTTGGGACAAAGGTGTGTAAATTTTGTTTCTCTTCTCAAAGAACCAGCTTTTGATTCACTGATTCTTTGTGTCGTTTTGCTTGTTTGAATGTTTGTTTTTGGTGACTTCTTCTCTGATTCTTATTATTTCATGCCCTTGATTTGTTTTGGATTTGGGTTGGGTTGGGTTTTTCTCTTTTTTTTCAAAATTTGAGTTGTATCATTAAGTCATTTATTTGTATTCATTCTAACTTTTAATGTACATACATAGAGTTTAAATTTTCTCATAAAACTGCTTTCAACGTGTTCAGAGGTTTTTTGTGCTGTGCTTTCATTTTCATTTAGTTCCAGGAAGTTTTTTATTTAATTCCTAATTTCTTCATTGACTCATTTATCATTCAATAATGAGTTGTTTAATCTCCATGAGTTTGTATATTTACTGGAAATATTTTGCTGTCAATTTTGCTTTATTGCATTGGTAAAAGATACAAGAAGTGTTTTCAATCCTTTTGAATTTGTAAAGATTTGTTTTGTGTTCTAGGATGTGGTCTATTTTAGAAAAGTTTCCAAGTGCCACTGACTAGAATGTGTATTCTTTTTGGTGTTTAATTAGAATATTCTGTAAATATCTGTTAAGGATACTTGATGTATGATGTCAACTAAACCTAATGCTTCTCTATTTTTTGTCTAGTTGACCTGTCTATTAAAGAAAGTGTGGATGTCCTAGACTTTGGAGAATATATGTTTAGGATAGAGATATCTTCTTGTTAACTTCTCCATTAGGCTAAAGTGTTCCTCTTCATCTCTTCTGATTAGTTTTAGTTTGAAGTCTATTTTGTCAGATACTCACTTAGCAATGCCTGTTTCCTTCTCTGTCTCAATTGATTGAAGTAATTTTGTCCAACATTTTACTCTAAGCTGGTGACTATATTTAAAAATGAGATGTGTCTCACCCAGGGCTACAGGAAAGTGAATCAGTCCAAAAGAGAAACAGAGCTCATGTCTTTAATCCCAGAACTAGAGTGTATAAGTGGCTCAGTGCAGTCTTGGGAAACAGTCTAGGATCCTGAGGCTTGATGGAGAACATTGCAGTCTGGAGATGCTATCTGAGGTTTGGTGGATTAACCCTTCAGTACAAGCATTGGTAGAGGTCAGAACTGTCTAGTGGCTGGCTGCTTTGCTTCTCTGACCTTCAGCTTGAACCCCAATATGTGTTTCTGGGTTTTTATTACTGGTGTTACAAGTGTGTGCAGGGACAGGAAAGTAACTTGATTCCTGTAAAAAAAAATGAGATGTGTCTCTTGGCAACCAGAGATAGATAAACTTTGTTTCTTGACCCATCAGGTCAGTCTGTGTGTTTTAATTGGAGAATTGAAGTTATTTGTATTTGACGTTATTGTTTTTCAATTGAAAATAGATTTTTTCATCCAACATATTCTAATAATGGTTTTGCCTCCACACCTCCTCCCATGTCCTCCCCACTTTCCCACCCACCCAAACCACACCCTTTCTTTCTCTTTTTCATTAGAAAAGAAACAGGTATTTAAAATAATAATATAAGATTTAAAAACAAAACTGGATAAAACAAACAAAAAAAGTCAAAGAAAAAGAAACACAGGCATAGAGACACACACATTCACCCACAAAGAAATCCATAAAAAATTAGAAACCATTATGTATGTGTGTCTGTGTATACATATATGTGTATGTGTGTAAATAGACATATATATATATGTGTGTGTGTGTGTGTGTGTGTGTGTGTGTGTGTGTGTGTGTGTGTGTGTGTAGATAGACAACAGATACATATGGAGAGAGACAGAGGACTTTAAGGGAGGAAATGTCTAGGCAAAGCATTACAAAACAAAAAGGTCTCCAAAAATATCATTGGGTTCAATTTTTCTTGGCCACCTACTGCTGGGCATGAGACCTGCCCTTAAGTGTGGTTTGTATACCCAATTGGACCCCATTGGGAAAAAACTGATTTTACCTTTGCAAGTTGTTGTCAACTGGAGATAATTTTTAGATTAGGGAATGGGGCTTGTGTCTACTTCACCTTTCAGTGCTGAGACCTCATCTGGCTTAGACATGTGCAGGTCCTGTGCATGCTGCCAGGCTCTGTGAGTTCATATGTGTGTCTGTCCTGGTGTGCCTAGAAGTCCTTGTTTCCTTGCTGTTCTCCCTTCTAGCTCTTCGATCTGTCTGCCTCATCTTCCATAGGGTTCCCTGAGCTCTGTGGAGAGGGGTTTGATGGAGACATCCCATTTATGACTGAGGGTTCAAAGTCTCTCATTCTCTGCACATTTTCCAATTGTAGATATCTGCATCTATTCCCACCTCCCATGGAAGAAAGTTTCTGTAATGATGGCTGATCAAGATACTTATCTAAGATTACAGTAGAATGTGATCAGGGGTCATTTTATTGCTATGTTCTTTTAGTAGAACAGTAGTGTTTTCACTTAGGATCCTGGGCTACCTAATCTTGGGTTCCTGGCCACCCAAGCAGCATTGGATATTGGTTAATTACTCTCACAACTTTTGGGGCACTGTTGTATTAGTGTATCTTACAGGCAGGTCACCATTGTAGATCACAGAGTTTGTAGCTGGGTGGGTGTTTAACTTTCTCCTCTGAGAGTGTGCAATAATACTAGGCAGTAGGGGTGAAGGTTCTAAGTAGGCACCAGTTCAAATTCTCCTAGGTTGAGTCTAGAGATTGGAAATGACTTGGGTGAAATGAAATGATATGAAAAAAATGGGACAGGGCTACTATACAGGATATAGATTCTGTTTCTATGTCTAGATTGTGGGGGCCGATCTGGATGGGTGGAAAGATTAGATATGGTGTGGAATACTCCAGTGGGTTCATGCATAGCTGTGGAGAATCCTAGCCCAAGCTTTTTTATGGTGCAGGCAGGAAAGGCCAGACTGTGCCGGTACACTGGTTGTGGGACCCATTCTAGTTCTGGTGGGTTATGGGGAAGGAATGGAGGTCAGGGGTATTTACCAGGCTAGAACCTGAAGTAAGACATGGGAATACTGGGAACATAGTGAAGTGATATAGGCAATGCAAAAAGGACTTGGTGGTGGTGGCAGGTAGAGCAAGTCCTGGAAGAAGCCTAGAGCTTTTCTGTATTTCAACTGGGCTATTGGCTTAGGAGTGGGGGCATGTGTCCACTTCTCCATTCAGCTCTTAAGATCTCACCAGGGCACAGGCCCCCCAGGGCATAGGCCCTGAGCATTCTGCTTCAGTCTCTGTGAGTTCATATGTGCACCAGCCCTGTTATGCCTAGGAACCCTTGAATCCTTAGTGTCCTCCATCATCTCTGGCTCTTACATTGTTGAGTCCTGAGGGGAGAGATTTGATGGAGACAGCTCTTTTAGGACAAGGACAAGTGTTTCAAGGTCTCTCACTCTCTACATACTGCCCGGCTGCAGGTCTCTGTATTTGTTCCTATCTGCTGTAGGAGAAGCTTCTCTGATGATGGCTGAGCAAGGAACAGATCTACAAATATAACAGAATATCATTAGGAGTCATTTTATTGCTATGTTCTTTTAATAGAACAGTACTATTTGGTTTTCATCTATGTCCCTGAATTATCTAATCTCAGGTTATTTGTCACCCAAGCAGCATTGGATGCTATCTCATGGTGTGGGCCTTAACTGAAACCACTATCTTGCATATCTTGAAAGCAGGTCCATAACTGTATATGGAAGAGGTCACAGCTGGGTTGGTATTTACCTTTCTCCTCTAATAGCATGCAAAATACCCTCAAGTCCCATGAATAATATAGTCCATAGAGGTAAAATCTCTAGGCAGACACGTCTCTGTCTTCTCCATCTTCAATGAGTTGTGCAGAATCTGTCTTCAGCAATACTGCCTTTCTACAAGTTTGTGGAGACCAAAAAATAGCTTTGGCAATTGCTTAGGTTGTTTGGGGATTGTGATGGGACCCCCTATGACCAAAAACACAGTTAGATGTAAACTATCCTGGTACTGGATGTTGCATTTGGTGACAAGAGATGTCCATTTTGGACTCTGTATTACCATCATTTGGCAATTTCATTTAGAGCACTTGCATATATGTATATATTATAGGTAGCTTCTACTGTATTGTTTTCTTATGACCCTTCATAGTTTGAGCTGTCCCTCCCACATTTTCTCCCTCATCCCCTCTTCCCTCCCCTGTCACTGTTGAACACCCCATTCCAGGCCACACAAATCCACTCATAACTATCTATACTATGCCCCCTTCCCAGGAAGATCCATCCGTTCCCCTATCCAACCCCTTACTTTCTACCTAACCCTGGTGTTATATGTATTGTAGCCTGATTACCAATGATTTCACAGCTAACATCCACATATGAGCAAATGCATGTCATATTTGTCTTTCTGGATCTGAGTTACCTAACTCAGGATGATTTTTTTCTAGTTTTATCAATTTATGTGAAAATTTCATGATTTCATGTCATCTGTACATATATGGTTTTATGTACGTATATAGGACTTACCAATGACAAAATCATGTGATATTTGTCTTTTTAAGACTGATGTAATTCACTTAATAGGGTTATGTCCAGTTACTCCCATTTTCCTGCAAGTGACATAAATTCATTCTTTACAGCTGAATAAAATTCTGTTGTACATGTATAACAGACATGTATAATGGACATGTATAAATATACATGCACATTTTTCTTTATTCATAGCTCTGTTAGTGGACACTACGGTTAGCTTCATACCTTAGCTTCTGTGAATAATACTGAATATGGATTATGAGAGAGATGTGCTTCTCCTGGAGTCGTATTTAAGAACTTCTTTTATAGCTTAGTGTGTGGATGTTGCTTCCACTTTCACTCTTGCTGCCAAGGAACTAAATTGCTGAGGTTGCATTTGGTTTATCTCTCAGTGCCCTGTTTTGCTGTTTTCTGCCATCCTTTTACTTCTTTGTGGGCCTTTGAATCTCTTTGATTTGGGGATGTCCTTCTGTATATATATTTCTCTTATTGGTTGATAAATGAAACACTGTTTGGCCAATAGAGGCAGGAAGATAGGGGGCCTAGGAGATGAGAAGTCTGGGAAAGGTAGGCAGAGGGAGGCTGCGACAAGATGCAATGAAGCCGCCAAAAGGAGGAACAGGTACAGACCTTTTTCCGGCAAGCCAAGACCACATGGAAATATACAGATTAATACAAAAGGGTTAATAATTACCATGTAAAATACTATAACAAAAGCAAGTCAAGGGAAAATGGTTTGTTTTGACTTACACTTCCAGAGAGATACTATTCATCATGTCAGGTAAGACATGACAGCAGGAGAGAAATCATAATGGCAGGAGCAGGACTTTGGCTGGTCACATTGTATTTTCACTAGGGAAACAAGAGATTGGACATGAACTGAAGCCAATGCAAAGCCCAAAAGCCTCTCCCCAGTGACCCACTACCTCCAGTGAGGGTTAGCCTTTTGAAAGATCCACCACCTCCATTAATGTCATCAACTGAGGTCAGAGTCCAGATAAGATGATGTGGGAGATACCTGACATTCAAACCACTGCACCCCTAAATACTCTTGTGTCTTCTATTCAGGTTAAATTCAAAGAACTACCAGATTGTTCTGGCGATGGTTTTTGCCATTGAAGAGATCAACCAGAACCCCCACCTTTTACCCAATGTGTCTCTGGGATATGACATCTATAATGTCCTGTTCACTGAATGGTGGACACTGGATAGATGCATCACATGGCTGTCAGGGCCGAAGAAGTATGTACCTAATTACACCTGTAGGAGAGAAATGAAGTCTGTTGCAGTACTCACAGGAGTATCGGGGATAGTATCTTCCCATATAGCAACACTGCTGGAACTCTACAAATATCCACAGGTGAGAATGAGTGGAGTGGAGAGACATAAAAACACTTAAGTTCAGTGCCATTCCAAGGACTCAAAAGATGGTGAAAGAAAATTGTGCTTATGCTATGTCAAAGCTTATAATCCCAGAGTAAGTATCCGGTGACTCGGTGAGTGACATATCCACATTTTCTTTGTCTAGGACAGAGAAACCGGAAGGCAGGAGCAGACAGTGATTACCTGGAACTCTGCATGATCAGGAATTTTCCAGAAAGCTCTCAGGAAGTAGAAGACCAGAATTTTAATGGTATTATGGTCTAGAGATGTAGCTTTAGGAGTAAAGTATTTAATCCACAAGCATGAGTTTGGATCTCTAGCACTCAAATAAAATCTGGCCATGGCAGTGTACATCTTTAACTTCAGTTCTGCTAAAGTAGAGAGTACCTCACAGACCAGTCAGGCTAGCCAAAACAGTGAGCTGCAGGTTCACTTAGAGAACTGTGCTCAAAAGGAAAAGAAAAAATAAAGTGAGGAATGAGAGAGTAAGAATTCCAATATTAACCTTCGACCTCATGTGCACACATATGCAGATGTGATGAACAAATACTCTTCATCACTCCAGCTGCTTCTAAAAGCCTGGGAGGATTGGGCATGTACATTATGTATGCTTCCTCCTCTTAACTCTGCTTCTCTCTTCTTTTCTTTTCAGCTGGCCATTGGGTCTTTTGATCTTAACCTCAACAATCATGACCAGTTTCCTGATCTCTATCAGATGGCCTCCAAGGATACATCTCTGCCCCATGGCATTGTCTCCTTGTTGAATTATTTTCACTGAAATTGGGTGGGGTTGATTGTGTCTGAAGGACAAAAAGGTGTTGAGATAATCTCAGACTTGGGGGCAGAAATGGACAAAAACAGAATATGTGTAGATTTTGTGGAAATGCTCCCAGTCAGTGAAGTATCCTATTTAGCAAGCAGACAATTGATTCCTACACGGCTTCTGAAGTCATCAGCAAACGTGATCATTGCCTATGGTGACAGTGACTTTCTGAGAGGTTTCCTGTTTTATTTAAAACACAGTTTAGTTACCATGAAAGTCTGGATCATGAACTCAGAATGGGATGTTTTCCTCCATTCAAAGCATTTCATTTTGCAGTCATTCCATGGGAGCCTCATTTTCACACATCACCACAAAGAAATCTCTGGTTTCAGAAACTTTATCCAAACAGTTCACCCTTCCAAATACCCAGAAGATTTTTACCTTACACGGTTCTGGTTCTACTTTTTTAACTGCTCATTTGCTGACGATGACTGTAATACACTGGAGAACTGTGCGCCTAATGTTTCCTTGCTTGAATCACCTAAGGATTCTTTTGATATGGTCATGAGTGAGTACGCTTATAACACATACAATGCTGTGTATGCTGTGGCCCACAGCCTTCATGAGATGCTTCTTCATCAAGTAGAAGTAAAACCAATCAGAAAGGCAGAAGACCTGATATTTTCAGCCTGGCAGGTAATGTGTCTCCCACAGGATTGCTCGTAATTTCAACAATGTGATTTTTCTAAATTTATTCTTTAGGAGGCCACACTACTTGTCTTAGGATCTCTAAGAGCACAAAATAAACAACTTGTAACAATGAAAAGGGGGTAAGTTGAGATATATACAGAAATGGTTAAAGGAACAAAGTATCTGTGGAAAGAAGGAAATGTGTTCTAAATTCACATCAGTGTTTTGTGTTTCCATATCGATTATTTCTATATGAAACATACAGAACATATCTAGTCTTATGAATCCCATAGGATGCAGTGGAGGCTGTGGACATAGGCTGGGGGGGCAGGGCTGACTGTGGAGGACAGAGTGCCTAGGCACATGGAATCATGGAGAAAGGAGTCTGCAGAGAAAAGCTGGAGGGAAAAACCAACAAGAGTATTATACTAAGTATGTGGAGTCCCACCCATGGACAAGAGGCTTCAGAAGAAAGGGAAGGGACTGAGCTGACTGGAGATGGAACACCTCACAGGAATGCCACAGCATGCAGCAAAGCCTGTGGAGTCAGGCAGGGCAGCAGAGATGAATAAGGGTAGGGTGCCCAGGCATATATAATTCCACAACATTCAATAAAGACTACAGAAGAAGGTAGGGGTGGAGCTGTCCCAGGGTAAGGTGCTCAGACACAGATAGCTAATCTAATTTCAACAGCATCAATAAGTTAAGAAAAGGAAATGAAGGATACAAATATGAAAAGGTGAAGTCAAAACATCCTCCCTTCTAGATAACAATATTCTATACATACAAGACCCTAAAGACTCCATCAAAAACTCTTAGACCTCATAAACACTTTTAGCAAATTGTCAAGACAAAAAATATTAACACAAAAATCATCAATCTTCCTGTATACCAATGTTTAATGTACAACCAAAAAATGCGGAAATAATCCCATTGACAATAGCTACAAAGAAGTTAAATATCTGAGAATAAACCTGACCAAAGCAACGAAACATCTCTACCATGAAAACTTTAATAAATTGAAGAAATTAATTGAGGAAGGCATCAGAAAGTGGAAAGACCTCCCATCTTAATAGATCATATAAACTGATAATGTAGAATGGTCACCCTATACAGAGAAACTGACATATTACATCTAATTTCAATCAAAATAACAACACTATCATGAAATATCAACATGCATAATGAAATCACCAGCCACTCTGTCAACCTGGACAGTGGAAATTCACAAAGTCCCACAACTAGGTGAAGACCTTCAGGCAATCAGTGCCTACTGAGAGAGGGAGAATAAGTTTTCCTCCAAGATGTGCACCCTGATAGGTTATCCTATCCCAAGTATATACAAAGAACACAAAATGGACTCAGTATGGTGTGTGTGTGTGTGTGTGTGTGTGTGTGCGTGCGTGCGTGCGTGCGTGCGTGCGTGCGTGCGTGCGTGCGTGCGTGCGTGCGTGCGTGCGTGCGTGTGTGTGTGTGTGTGTGTGTGTGTACAAAGGTCATAAGATTAAGAGGGAGGTGGGGTCATGGGAGGAATTGAGATGAAAAGGGGGAATAGAAATTATGTAAATGCAGTTTTGTTTAGTCAGGTATGAAATTCTCTAGAAAATAATTTTTAAAACAGCGTATTCTTCACAGGCATATAAAAATTCTTAAAAACTAATATGAAAGCACAAAAAAACAAGGACAGTCAAAACAATCCTAAACAAAATGAAGTGAATACAACTGGAGGTATCATCAAACTCCCACTGTACTTACACACTACAGAACTGTGAGTCATTTTACACTGAAGAGCTATTGGTGGTTATTAAATAAATAACATGGTACCAGCACAAAAACAGACATGTGATCAATGGAATAGAATAGAATGGGATAGGATAGGATAGAACAATAAAGAACCTAGATACAAATCCACACAATTACAGCCAACTCATTTTTCAGATAAACCTGCCAAATACACATTGAAAAAAAGGCAGTATTTCAACAAATGGTGCTGTGTGGAAACTGGATTTTAATATGTAGGAAATGAAACTATATTCTTGTTTCTTACCCTGAACAAAACTAAACTTAAAATTGATCATGGAACTCAACATAAGTCACGACAGTCATGATGCCCTATAACTGCTAGAGGGAAAGGACCAAGAATATGCTTCAACTTATGGACACATGTAAGAGTTTTCTGAAATGACTCTTGTCATCATAGGAAATAAGACAACAAAACAAATGGGATCTCATAAAACTAAAATTTTCTGTACAACAAAACAAACTTTCAAGTAAAGAGGCATCCCACAGAAAGGAAAATATTTTCCAGCTCTATATCCAATTAAGAATTGGTATGAGCCGGGTAGTGGTGGCACACACCCTTAATCCCAGCACTCGGGAGGCAGAGGCAGGTAGATCTCTGTCAGTTCCAGGCCAGCCTGGTCTACAAGAGGTAGTTCCTGGACAG